>NC_057698.1:4026864-4039364 GCF_014466175.1 Vespula pensylvanica | reverse complement strand
ATAATAAATGTAAATGTTAATTTTACAAAGAAATATTTAATTTTGAATTTGTTATTAAAGTCGTACGAATCTATATAAATTAGTAATAATTGTAAATTAATACATTTAATCTGTTTAATTTTTTATATATTTTTTTTATACTTTTTATATATTTATATATTTTATTATTTATTTCTGTGTACTTTATTCTAAAAGTTTTTTCTTTGTGCGATATTTAAAATATTAAGAATATGTTTTCTAATAAAAATACATTTTCTATCTAATGAATTTGATTATGAATATTTTTCGTATCTTTTATCTCAAAGAAATTACTTGCATTATTATTATTATTATTATTATTATTATTATTATTATTATTATTATTATTATATACCTACATACATATATGAATTTATGCAAAATTGGTTTATAGCACAGAACTTATTAATATTATAAACAAACGCATATCAGTATTCCAAAGTTTTCCAATTTCCTGTTTTCTTTTAACATCGGAAAGTTCATTTTACAGAAAAATATGAAAAAGAAAAGAATAGCTATATCGAGAAAATTAAAGGATTAAGTGGTTGGTCAGGACATACAGAACATTACTATATATATATATATATATATATATATATATATATATATATATATATATATATTCTAATAAGAATGAAAATGAATGCAGTTAAGTAGAACAATAAATTATTATACATGTTTTATCTGCAAGGAAATTATCTACATCGTTATTATCATACACACAGGTACGTATGTATAACTTATGAATTTATGCAAAATTGGTTTACAAGAGAATATGTGTTAATGTTCAAAAGAAAAAATAAAAACAAACGCAAACAAACAAACGCATATCAGTATTCGAAAGTTTTCCAATTTCCTGCTTTCTTTTAACACAGGAAAGTTTATTTTAAAGAAAAGTTTGAAAAAGAAGAAAGCATTGGTATTTCGAAAAGGTTAAAGGTTTACGTGGGGGTCAGGCTTACACACGGATAACTTTGAAAGTCACGAACAATCCTTTCCCTTCGCGAATGTTTTCTCCTCTTTATCCTAACTCCTCTCTCTCTCTCTCTCTCTCTCTCTCTCTCTCTCTCTCTCTCTCTCTCTCTCTCTCTCTCTGTCTTTATTTTTTCGTGTATAGAAGCTCGCAATGTGAGGATGCTTTTATCCTTCTACCTTTAAGCTCAGACGTAGGGTGACACGGATAGGGGTCTGATTTAAGTAGTGCCACGTTTCAATCGCGCGAATGCATCGTCAGTGAAATAGGGAAAGGTCACGTAGCTTGAAAGAGAAATGAAATCAAGAGATTGTCTTTCTCTTTCTCTTTATCTTTCTTTCCCTTTTTCTTTTTCCTCCTTTCTTTTTCATTTTGATTTTTTCTCTACAAATTCTTGACCCATTTTTATCTTGAATTCATTACCGAATCGTTTGTAATTTCTCTTTTATTTATCTTGGAGATTTTTTTAATCTATCCTTTTTTCTTTCCTTTTCGCCTTTCTTTCTTCTTTGCTTCGCGAGAATAAAAAGAAAGAGAGAGAGAGAGAGAGAGAGAGAGAGAGAGAGAGAGAGAGAGAGAGAGAGAGAGAAAAGAAATGAATGCGATCGTGCGAAAGTTACTGCACGTTGTTATTATTTAAAATAGGATGAATATTAATTTTCGAATCGTTTGTAACTTCTCTTTTATTTATCTTGGAGATTTTTTTTGACTCTTCTTTTTTCTTTGCTTCACGAGAATAAAAGGAAAAAAAAAAAAAAAAAAAAAAAACAAATGCGATCGTGCGATAGTTACTACACATTGTTATTGTTTAAAATAGGATGAAAATTGTATAATGATACAAATTTATGTTAACACAAGAGCATATACATTTTTCAAAATACCAATGTCCTTATCAAAGTCATATTTATCACCTTTTTAAATAATATTAAAGAGAGAAAAGAAAAAAGAAGGCGATAGATTCGTATCTTAGCGATTAGTGAAAATTATCGAGTCGAAAGAAAGAACGGTAATCGCATGCTATCTAGAAAAAAAAAAAAGACGTTCCAACTCGGAATCGGAAGCCGAAATTCGGCCACGATTTTCTCAACACTTTGATCGTTCAAGATCTTATCCAATATCTCAAGAGAACAACCCCTAATTTCGGGAAGGGTTCGGATAAAATAAAATAACAAAAAATAAAGAAATAAAAATAAAAGGAGAAAAAAGAAAGAAAGAAAGAAAGAAAGAAAGAAAGAAAGAAAGAAAGAAAGAAGAGAAAACTCCTAACACAGAGGTTGCGAATTTTCTTCCCTTTTTCAAACAACCCTACATCGACCATTTTCAATGGTTGAGCTTGGTACCGAAAAGAGAGAGAGAGAAAGAGAAAGAAAGAGATAGAGAAAGAAAGAGAAAGAGAGAGAGAGAGAGAGAGAGAGAGAGAGAGAGAGAGGTCTAATACGGTCTTGAAGAATTTCAAGTCGCCTACTAGGCTGTCTCCTTTCGACCACGAGTTAGAAAGAGAAAGAGAGAGGATCGTAGCGTACCCTCTGGTAAATGGAACGCACCAGAGAGAGGGCCTTTCCCGGAGGATCGATAGAGAGGGGAGGGCACAGTGGGTGCGAGAGAAACGCCGATTGGGAACGTCCGTGAGAGGCGAATGTAGGAGTAAAGCGGATAGAGACCGGAGTATGTGTAAAAGAGAGAGAAAGAGAAGGACGGATAGATAGATAGATAGCTAGATAGATAGATAGATAGAGAGAGAGAGAGAGAGAGAGAGAGAGAGAGAGAGAGAGACAGAGAGAGAAACAGAGACAAAGATAGAGATAGAGAGGGAGAGAGACAGAGAGATTAAGAGATACACAGAGCGAGAATGAGAGCAAAAGAGAGAGAGAGAGAGAGAGATAGTTACATACATATACGAACACACACATACATACAAATCCCTATATAAATACATACATACATACACACATATATATATATATATATATATATATATACAGGGTGAACATATTAGAGATGAGAGAGAAGAAATAGCAAAGAGGGTGGAAAAGGTGCATCGCGAAAGAGTAAGAGGAAGAGAGATAGATATGAGAGGGCGCCACGGAGGACGGTTCCGCGTCGTTCCACGGTTGCTACGAGCGGCGTCGGCGTCGGCGTCGTTCGGCGTCGTCGTCGTCGTCGTCGTCGACGTCGTCGTCGTCGTCGTCGTCGTTATCGCCGGCGTCAGAGCGAACACGCAGCTGCCAAGGGCAGTCTCCGGTTCTCGGTCCAGTCTGCCATACGCCGTCGTTTCGTACGCACGAACGTCGAGCGGACTCGCGCGCGCGTGTGCACGAGAAAGAGAGAGAGAGAAAGAAAGAAAAAGAGATAGAGAGAGAGAGACACACACACACACACACATACATACACACACATATACACATTCACACATACGCACGAACAGACAGACGGATAGACGTATAACACATAAGGATTTATTAATAATTGTATAGAAACTCATCTCGTTTTTATCTTCTACCATCTTCGTTTTTATCGTTT
Source organism: Vespula pensylvanica (assembly GCF_014466175.1). NCBI lineage: Eukaryota > Metazoa > Arthropoda > Insecta > Hymenoptera > Vespidae > Vespula > Vespula pensylvanica. The sequence goes on along the minus strand of NC_057698.1, from coordinate 4,035,853 downwards.
AATGTTTTTCTTCCTTCTCCTTTCTACTTGCCCGTTCGATTTTGAATATTATACGTTTTATTTTCTCCGATTATTCTCATCACGATGCGGAAAAATCTAATCGTCGTGTTGTGTGTGCGTGTCTCGTGATTGTGTTTCGTCTGTTCGAGAGATCCGAGAAATTGTTCCAACCGATAGAGACTGCTAAATACGGTTTAAATACGGTGACGTTTATGATTATTGTGGGTTGATGATTGTTAACATTTTTGTAAGCACGAACGTGCAGATTTTTGTTCACTTTTCTGTGACATCTCAACGATAAAGGGAATGTGCTGTCAACTGGCTGAAGGCGCAAGGGTTAGAATCTTTCATCACTCGTGTTTCTTGTTTTCTTCTTCGTGGAAGATAAGGATCGACACGATGCTCTAACGAAGATTTCTCAGGTATGCAAATTTTTCTTCTTTCTTTTCTTTTTTCATTTTGCTTTGTTTTGTTTTATTTTCTTTCGTTCTGTCGTTTTCTCTCTCTCTCTCTCTCTCTCTCTCTCTCTCTCTCTCTCTCTCTCTCTCTCTCTCTATCAATCCATCCATCTCTTTCTCTATTTATTTCTTCTCTTCTTTAAGCGAAACGCTTTCAAGACGATTTCGACTTGCCGAATCGAGATGCAAGTTTCGTTTCGTGAGCTTTATTTATGGGCTCGAACGACGGGGAATATTGTCTCGAAATTCGAAGATATTTCTTTTTTCGATGTAATACGAAAAGGAACGATCGATATTTGTAACACCCGATCGAGGCGACTACAACTTTGTTTCTTTTCTTTTCGCAATCTTTTACACGCGAGTATTTCTATTTCTTGAGAATGAAGAATCCTTAGAAATACACTGGGGCGTTTAAGTCGCAATCACGACTCGTTTCGTCAACGTCATAGGAAACAATCGTATTATACCGTTAATCGCGTATAGTGTTATTTAATTTGATCTAATCCCATCATTCCGTTTTAAAGACGGATAAAGTTAAATGGATTGTTTGTGAAATTTATAGAGATGAAGATATTTCAAATTGATGACGGTCAACGTCGTTGTTAGATTTTTCAATTTCTTCTTTAGTTTCTCGTTAGTAAGTTATCGTTTCAAGAACGAATTTTCATTCATATTCCTTTATACGTGTTTAGCTTTTCTGAACGAAGATTTAACGAGCACGTTGACGGACAATGCGTTCTAATAATTATCGGTTTAGAGACTTACTAGCTCCAGTAAAGTAGTATCATGCCCGCGAAATTCGAATCGTTTCGTTCGACGTCAGATTAGATTTCGTACGTTTGCATCAACGTAAACGAGACGTTATCGCATATTCGATCGAGTAGAAACTCGAGTTGCCTTAGAACGTCCAAAAGTTTAGAACGTAGCTTTTGATGACATCGGATAGTCGGATCTATCCATGGATCTAATCTTCCTTTCGGATCTGATGATTCGAGTTTCATAGTAATTAGTACACTTGCGTTCCGTGTGTAACTTTGTCTATGATCTCCTAGTAGATCTTATCATTCGAGATTCTCGAATTTAGATTACTAAACTGATATCATTCGAAAGGTTACTATAAATATCGTTGAATTGTTCGTAATACATTTCTTTAATAATTTTCTTCTTCTTTTTTTTTTTTTTTGCAATAAGTAACTACTGCATTTGATTCTACGATAATCTTGCATTTTTTAATCAAAAAGTCTATCTCATATCGGGCAATTTATTTACCTATAAAATGGGAAAAACGGAAAGAAAAAGAAAAAAAAAAAAGAACGTTTACTTTGAACAATGAATTCAACTTTAACTTGGATGTCTCGATTTTACTTACATTTTACGAAACACATAGAAATACGAAGGAAATCCTTGGTAGATCGAGGCAGACCGTTCACTCTCGATCTTTACTCGGGTAAATAAATTTAGTGGTCCCGTCGAGAACTTCCAGCTCGAAGACGAATTTCATTAGAATTCTCTCAAAGAAATACAGAGAGAGAGAGGGAGAGTGAATGAGTGAGAGAGAGAGAGAGAGAGAGAGAGAATTTTAAAGAGAAACGGAATTTTATTTCTTTGCCACTAGGTGATTCCAAGAGACTGAATCGTTCTCTCTTGATCGTTTGAGACTTTGCAAAACGTTTAGAAAATTTCCATTTTCCTTGTGGTATTGCCGGACGTTGAAGTGAAAGATGTAAAGAGTGAAGAGAAAGAGAAAAAGAAAGAGAAAAAGAAAGGGAAAGAGACACACACACACACACACACATATATATATATATATATCTAGGAAGGTGGATTTGCCGTTTTACAGAATCGCTTTGCATTCCAATGAATATTAATCGAATGCAATTATTAAATGTAAATTCAAACTCGAACGGCCACCGTTTCGCCGTCCCTATTCTTCTCTAACCCTCTCTCTCTAACTCTCACAATCTCTGGAGTAGTCAGACAGCCTAAACTTTCACAAACTTTATATATAACACATCTATATACATATATATATATATATACATATGTGCATATATATATACATTAATACATATATATACATATATATATATGTATATATATAAATATATAAAATATATATATATATGTATAATACTATTAAAGATATGTATATATATATTCGATCCATATCTACGTATAAACTGACTTCGAAACTCCTTCAAAGTGCACTTCCGTATAGAAGTACTTCGGCTGGATTCCGGTCTCGTAGGGATTTTCCAAATCGAACGTCGAACGTTGCCCAGTCTCTATTGCCCTTTTGCGTCAAAGAAGAAAACCAGGGTACTTCTCGTCGATCCGAGTAGAAATTGTCTACTTGGTAGCCTTCTCGACGTAATCGAGTCGATAATACTTTTGGATACTCTCTCTCTCTCTCTCTCTCTCTCTCCTTCCCGTTATCATTCTCTCTCTATCTTTCATTATCGGTTATGACTTTTTCTCTCTCATTTTTCTTTTTTATCTTTCTCTTTTCTTTCCCTCTTTTTTTCTTTCTTTCTTCCTTCCTTCCTTTTTTATTATCTGCTTGAGTTCGTCCCGAAGAAATCTTAGTATTTCTAATGCACACTTTGTCTCTTCTTATAAATTAGAAATTGTTCCTTTAATCCAACGTTTCCAGTTCTTATGGAAGATGGTTATTAATTATTAATTTGTCGTATGGAATAATAATTAAAAGTTATCAAATATCTGCATACTTTACGATCTCTTATCTGACATTGTTAAGAACAATTTTCGAAGAGGTAAGTCATGCGAAAATTTTCTCATTACGTTGTCCATTCGAAACGTTTACGAAAGTAGAAAAGAAGATGCAATTTCTGTTGGAATTATTATTTCTAGCACGTTGATATAATAATAATAATACAAATAATAATAATAGTAATAATAATAATAATTATTATTATTACTATTATTATACAAGTGTATTATTCCATTGGAAAAAAAATTGTTTATTCATCATTGTTTCCAATTCACTTCGTACGATAATAATAATAATAATAATAATAATAATAATAATAATAATAACAACAACAACAACAATAACAATAATAATTGTTATTATTATTAGTATTATAATACAAATACATCGTTCCATTGGAGAAAAAATTATTTATTCATCGTTGCTTCCAATTTTCTTCGTACGATAAATGGATAAATAAATAATTAAATAAAAATAAATGAAAATAAAAAAAAAAAAAAAAAAAGAAAAGAAATAGCGAAGGAATCGAAACTCTTCTTTGAGATTTATCGTTGTGTTTAACAAAGCGATTTAACGAAAGGAAAATTCAGTTTAAAGAAAGTCTACGAATGCCTCCGGGCTTTTCACCATTTTCTCATTTCTCATTTCATGGCTTTTAAGAAATTAAAAGGAGCAAGGAATATGTGGTAGGCAGTAGCAGTAACTCTGTTGACTAGAATGAAAAGGATACACCTACAAGTTGTGCACACGGCACGAATTAAAAAGCTGACGTCTTTGTGGCATTTAATTAATTGAACATTTCTTTCTCTAACTACTATCACGCGACTAACGAGACAAAGGAAATCATGTGTGTTTGTTTCCTCTCTCTCTCTCTCTCTCTCTCTCTCTCTCTCTCTCTCTTTTTTTTTTTATCAATACTATTATGGAAAGTTACGATTGTTATCAATTAATCAATTGCGGATAACAGATAGTAAATTCGATTTTTTGTTTTTCGTCGTTCATATCTCATTATATAATCTTTCTTTAATTTTCAATAAGATAGTTATATATTATTCATATTTATTTAAAATTTATTTGTTTGTGTGATATCAAGAAAATTATTATCATTGCATGTTATTCTATAAATAATTTATCAAAGAATAATTTTTTTTTTTTTTTTTATACATTTCGAATCTAACAGATAGATATTAAAAGATGATAGATATTTAAAGTAATATTTAATATACGTATGAGCGAAGGAATCTTTAAGTAAACGAAGAAGACTCGTATTCAGTTATCACATCGTTGATCTAACGGACAATATATCTCTTTGCTTAACGTAAACTTGCAAGGATGCACTACCGACTAGTCTAGTAGAATAACTTCGGCTAACTAACTCGATAATTCTCTATGGAAGACGGTGGAACATTAAGCCGGTTTCGCGCCTGAAGATAGGCAACAATCTACAGTGATCTTAAACGGTTGATCTTAATGATCGATAAACTTATGTATTCTACGTATCAAGTAACGATAAAACTATCGATCTAATAATATCAATTAATTTTTCTAATTCACAACATCCTCGATTATTTATAAATAAGTTTAAACAAAGTCTGCTGTAATTATAGAATTATATAATATAATATATTTATATATAAAAATATATATGTAAAAAAAATTAAATATATTGTATAATCCTATATGTAACAATAGAATTATAAAATTGTTTCTTTTATATACATACATACATACATACATACATACATACATACATACATACATACATACATATATATATATATATATATATATATATATATATATATATAATCGAAATCATATAATCCTTTAAAAATAAAAAATAATTCTCGAATGATACAACTCTAATATCAATAATAAAAACAAGATAAATATTCTTGTTCGAATCTAAACTTTAGTTATAACTTTTTTTTTTTTTTTTTAAAGGAAGTTGTTAGGTTAGAATAGTATAAAAGGAGCGAGAATATAGACTCTCTGTTATCGTTGAATTTCACTCTGGTACTGTGCCACGAATTTTCGACAAGAACGAGCGTAAGAGAACCATAGCATACGAGATTCGGTCGTACGGGCAACTGCGTCCGTATTGTATAGTCCATTGCAATTTGCCGAGATTGCTGTGTGTGTATGTACGTATGTATGTATATATGTATGTATGTACTATCGGAAATTGTTAGAGAAAAAAACTTAGGCAGCTATATAGATAGATAGATAGATAGATAGATAGATAGATAGATAGATAGATAGATAGATAGATAGATAGATAGATAGATAGATCGATGAGATAGATAGATACTATGCCAGATATGATAGTCATCGGTTAAGTGGAACTCGACCGAAAGAGAGATCGAAATATAGAGAGATGGAGATGAAGATGGAGATGAAGATGGAAATTTGTATGAATGACGATGATGTTGATGGTGGTTGTGATGGTAAATTGGCGAACTGGTAGGTGAGGGTAGTTAGGGGTTAGTTTGCTGCTAGACAAACTTCCCTTATCTCACGAATATCGAATATACCAGAGATGATGCGTGCCATTGAAATTCCTGTTAAATCGCATAACATTTTACAACGGTGATTATCGTTAAATTAATTTCATTCTTTATTATCTTATATAACCATCTTTATTAATTAATGATTGATTATTTATTTACGACGTATTTTACGAGTCTATGTTACGTTTTATGTTATCTCGTACGTTATTAATGTGTTACGTTATTAACTAGTCATTGAAAATTCTCTCCGATAATCTCAGTTAGGTATTCGACAAGAGCCGAAGATAATTTCATTTCGACGACTGACGTGTACGGATTTACGTCGTTAACGTCAAGAGGATCAAGAACGTTTCTGAAATGGACGGAAGAAGATCGAAAATCTTTGAAGAGATTTCTTTTCGAAATATTTCATCTTTGCTTTATACTTATGCTTATCAGAAAGATATGTTCGATTAGCTAAATTATTCGAGCAAGTACATCGATAGTATATACTCATTAAATAAATTCTATACATTTACATACGTTTGCGATCGAATGTATCGATCGAGTCATCCCTCGATAATATACCCTTTCCAAAAATTTATGATCTTTAAAAGTAAAAAAAAAAAAAAAAAGAAAAAAGAAAAAAAAAGAATTTCAAACGAGGTCGTTTAAAATAAAAAAAAAAAGAAAAAGAAAGAAAGAAAACAAAGAAAAACTCATTTTCCACAGTTGTACAAGTTACAAGAGCAGAATAAAGGGATCGACCTTTTAGATCTACGTTAGAACCAAAATCGTTTAACGCGTCGTTAAACGTTCCTTTTCTCTCGGAGAAAGGACGAGCGTAAAAAAAAATAAAAAAATAAAATAAAAAGAGATCATAAAAAGAAAGAAAAACAAATAGATGAAAATAAAAGAAGAAATAAAAAAAAATAATAAAAGAAAAAACGCTTAAAAAAAAAAAAAAAAAAAAAAACTGGAAAGGCGCTCTTTCGAAAGAACCAGGAATAGCTTTTTTCTTTTTTTTTTTCTCTTTTTTTTTTTTCTATCGCGTGCGTACACGCGTCGCATAAAGCGGACCTTTCCTTTCGTTTCTCTCTCTCTTTCTCTCTTTCTCCTTTTTTTTTCTCTATGCTTTAGCCATTTCTACATCCCTAACACCTCCTCGTTTACCTCCCTCTGTCTCGTACCCGCCAAAAGAGCTTAATTGAATTTTTCTTAATTAACTACCTTCGTGGCGCTACGATAATTGCCATGCACGGACTCACCCATTATCGTAATTGTGGGTCTAATTAATGTTGCTTGGATGTTATTCGTGCGTACAACAAGACTCCGTGGGAGATTAAATTCTTTTTATATTTTCTCTTTTTTTTTTCCCCCGCTCTTCTCCTTCAGTCTTTCTCTCGTATCAATTTTCTGAGTAATTTGTGAGACTTTTGTAGGGGAGGGAAAGAAAAAAATTAAAATAGAAGAAAAAAAAAGGAAAGAGATAAGTAAATTTGTAATTCCTCCTGATTAAAATGATTTCGATCTAAGTAAGTAAGGACGAGACCAAACGATGACTAACCATTTTAATTATTTTAATTAAAAGTTGTGTTTATGTAATATAAAGACGAAATTTGATTTATGATACAAAGTATTGGGTTATTCAAACCTTTTAATTTGTTATAACGTTTTAATGTGTAGAATTCCACGAAATTATATATACAATCTTGTCGAGAATTTATCGAGAATAAACAATGCGTTAACTTGTTAAAATAATTTCATAAAGTTCGAGATAAATTCGATACATATATATATATATATATATATATATACATATAAATAAAATTTTCATTAAAAATGCCATTGTACATTCCGTAAAAACCAATAAAAAGTACGATCAGATAAGTTACTCGTGATTTCAAGTATGTAGATAAAAGGAAGAACTATAGTAACGTTTCTCCGTACATCGTTTGATTTTAGTACTGAATAAAGTAAGAGAAAAAGAGAAAGAAAAAAAAAAAAAGAAACAGAAAAGAAAGAAAGAAAAAAGAAAAAAGGAAGAAAAGGAGAAGAAAAGAGAAAGGAAATAAGAAAAAGGAGAGAAGGAGGTAGCTTAGAATGCTACTTAAGTGTTCGAAGAGTTACATACATATACACATATACACAGACACATATATACATATATACGTGCACGCACATATCTATACACACATGAACGAGTTCGATATACTTTCACGGATAGAATAAATAGTGGAAAAGACGAGGTTCGACGAGTGTCTAGAGCGTAATGGACGATTACAAGAGAGAGAAAGAGAGAGAGAGAAAGAGAGAGAGAGAGAGAGAGAGAGAGAGAGAGAGAGAGTGCCGTGAGGGGATATGAGGATAAGAGAATAGGAAGGAGGGAGTTGAGAGAGCTACACTGAGAACGAGAAAGAGGGAAGAGATTTATGAGACCGCAGGAATTGTGCAGCACGTAACTGGAACGAAAAAAGGACTCGAAACTATTCTCGCTACGTCGTGGTTCGCCCGTTTGCAGAAACATCGATTATATACGACGAGGGTGAGGTATAGGGGGTATGGAGAGAGAGAGAGAGAGAGAGAGAGAGAGAGAGAGAGAGAGAGAGAGAGAGAGAGAGAGAGGGAGGGAGAGGGAGAGAGAGAGAGAGAGAGAGAGAGAGAGAGGCAACAGGGTGTGGGAGATTCGATGAAACCTATGGTTGCGGAATCCGGTTGACCGAGTTAAATTTTGCAACGAAATTTTGCGAATTACTCGTCCGTAGCAGAAGAATAACTAAAAATCTCGACGATGTTTCGTATTATTTAAGAATTTTTCTTTTTCCTTTCTTTCTTTCTTTCTTTCTTTTCTTTTCTTTTTTTTTTTTACATTCCGATTTAACTTTATTTTGTTGTTTTTTTTATTTATTTTTCTATATCGTTTCGTATTATTTAAGAATTTTTCTTTTTTTATTTATTTATTTATTTATTTATTTATTTATTTATTTATTCCGATTTAATATTATTTTGTTGTTGTTTCTTTGATTTATTTTTCGTTATTATTTATTTGTTCTTTTTTCAAGTCCACGAACGCGTCGATCGCGAGAGATTCATGTTCTCGTCATAGAATCGATAGTATCTAACCTTTCCCTTTTATTTTTTTTCTTTTTTTTTTTCCCTTTCGATTCGAAAATCGTCGAATTGTCAAAAGGAGAACGAAATGGATAGAGAGTACGATGATGAATTATGCGATTTAATTTCTCACGATTCGACGGAATAATCGAGTGAAGATTCATCGAGAGAATAGAACGGATGCAAATATTTGGACGACG
>NC_057698.1:4019364-4021864 GCF_014466175.1 Vespula pensylvanica | reverse complement strand
TTTTATTTTTAACGCGTTTAAACGTTTCCTAGCTTCCTTTCTTTACCTTCCATCCCTCTCCTTCTTCATTTTTTTATTTAATTATATCTGTGATTTTTAGATTGTTCAATGTTGATCTTGCAATCGTAACATAGGAAACAATTTTTTTTTCATATATTCTCGAAACAACATGCTTCTTTCTAATTTTCTCATAGTCGTTGATTTAGATTCATGTTATCTTTTTATTTCTTTTTTCTTTTCTTTTTTTTTTTTTTTTTTTTTAAATAAATTCGATAATATCTGCTGTAATTATTATTATTGTATTTTTATTACTTTAACTTTAAAATTTAACTTTATATTATATTAATATATTTCATTAATATTATATTAATATAATATTATATTAATATTTCTATCAAAACTGTAACTTTAATTATTAAGATATTATAAAAGAATTAATTGTATTATATAATCATGATAGCGATTTTATAAGGGTAAATTTTCTTTTGACCAATAGTAGATCTTTCCACATAAAAAACATAGGTTTCTCTCGGTGAAGGAGAGAAAACGTTTCACACGTGTGGTAAATTGAACTTAGAGATAGAACGAGGGTTAAACTTTCTTCTAGAGGGTCAACAACTAGCTTGTTCATTCAGTTAATAAAAGAGAACTTTTTCTCCGGTTTGTAGCTTTTTCTGGAGTTATAAAAAAAAAAAATAATAATAATAATAATAATAATACTAACATTCATATATATTTGTAACTCTTTTAGAATTAGTTTTCTCATTCGTTCGGTATAAAATGAATTTCTTATTATTTGATTATTTATATTCGAAAATAAATGATTCAAATAAATGAGTCAAATATTTTATAAATTTTATATTACACCCACACACCCAAACACCCACGCACACACACTATATTAATAAATATCAATACATTTTTATTATTTTTTAACAATATTAATATAAAGCGAATTTTATATATATATATATATAAATAAATAAAAATATATATATATCACTTAAGATATGAAAAAAAAAGAAAAATAAAAATGAAAAAAAAATTATATTCGTCGTCCTGGATGTTCGAAAAAAAAAGAAAAAAAATAATAATAATAAAAATCAATCATACATTTTCATAAAATTTGCGCTTTTCATAAAAATTGCGTTTCTTTAAATTCTTTTATATATAATACTTCGTTTGTAAGAAGTAATTACGGTCTCGGCTCGTCTTCATCTTTTTATATTTTCTCTTTTGCATTCTGCACTTGAGACGGGAAGGGGTGGCTGACTCCTTCTCTATTTAAGGATACTTTTATCGAGCTTTACCCTACGAGACAGCCCTCTCTCATTCCCCCTCCCTCGCTCTTTCTCTCTCTTTCATGAAAATCTTGAAGTTTGGTTATCCTGCAATTAGTACCAAGTCGTACTCCAGTAGTACTTATTTCCACGAATTGCTTCCTTTCATTCTTTCAACGATGGATAAACGGTCAGCACAGGTCAAAAGAAAGAAAGAAAAAAAAGAAACAAAAAAACAAAAAAAAAAAAGAAAAAGAAAGAAGAGAAATCATTAATTAAAATTAGTGATACTACGATATAACACGATCCGTTCGAGATACTACAGCACATTCTTCTAACACTCTTCTAATTATTAACAAAATTAAGATAATTTTATAACATAAAAATATAATAAAAATATAATAAATCTAATATAAAGTATTAAGAAATATTCAATCGATTTTGAATTTAATTATTGGATTTAAACAATTGACCTTTCGAATCAACTTTCGATAAACATCAGCGTTCCAAGCTAACGAAGAAATCAAGACTAATAATTATAGACTATTTGTGTCTGTGTGTCTATGTTTCTGTTCGTTCGGTTGTATTAGTATCCATCGAAAGTGAAGAGAAACGTACCCACGACAAGCAACTACGAAGTACGTACTCGAAGTTACAAGCCTTCCTAAGGTACCGGCCGACTCTACTAACTTGCCACGTTCCTTTCTCAGTCTTACGAGTACCTTGGGTAAACCCTTTGCCCTTTGCTCTTTGCCTTTTAGAGTTCGTGTCTCTATTTGCGTCGAGACTATGACGAGGTTCTTCTTCTCATTGTCAGAAACTTCTCTTTGCTATATTCTTTCATGTTTTACTTCTCTCTCCTTCTCTCTTTCTCTTTCTCTCTCTTTCTCTTTCTATCATCTTCAGATTTCGAAGAACAATGAAGAGACACTTCACATCGTATATTTTTAGAATTAAGACAGAATGTTGTAGATAATAGAAATCGTTTATAGGAATTGTAATTATAGTGCATAGTTCAAAAACGCTTTTGAATTTTGATTTGAAATATCGATTACTTTATTTAATTCTTTTCGATATTTTTCAAAGTTGCAATTAGACAAGTAGTTTTATAAGTTAATTTTGAAGTATATAGTTATGACGAAGAAAGTAAGATTGTAAAGATTCCAATAAGGGATAATTTATTTCTAAAAGAATTTATATGCGATGAGAGTAATAAGATC
>NC_057698.1:4004902-4019264 GCF_014466175.1 Vespula pensylvanica | reverse complement strand
TAGTTTTATAAGTTAGTTTTGAAGTATATAGTTATGACGAAGAAAGTAAGATTGAATAAGGGATAATTGATTCTTAAAAGAATTTCTATATGACGAGATCTATAGATCATATTTGTATAAAACACTCTCTTTCTTTTTCTATCTTTTTTAAATTTCAAAGAACAATGAACAGAAACTTCACATCGTATACTTTCAGAATTAAAACAAAATGTTGTAGATATAATAGAAATCGTTTTTATACGAATTTTAATTATAGAAAATGGTCCAAAAGAGTTTAAAAATTTTTTGAAATATTTGAAATATCGATTACTTCATTTAATATTTGTCGACATTTTTCAAACTTGCAATTGGATTTATAAAATAGCCTTGAAGTATATCGTTATGATGAAGAAAATAAGATTGAAAAGATTCCATGAGGGATAATTAATTTCTAAAAGAATCTATATACGACGAGATCGATAAGATCAAATTTATATAAATCATTTTCTCTCTCTCTCTCTCTCTCTTTTTCCTGAGAAAGAGATAAATTGTAGTTTAACGTAATCCCAAGGCAAAAGTTAAGCTTTCAGAAGAAACGAGAGACCGTTTCGAAGCTCGAATGATAGAATTGATCGAGATAGCGTTAAGTCAACTATCGACTAATGGAGTCAAAGTATGGAATAGAAACGAAAACGAAATAAAAAAAGAAGATAAAAAGAAAGAAAGAAAGAAACACAACATTTTTTCGCCTTGTTGATCGGAAAGGCTTTCTCTCGAAAATCGTCCATTACGTTTTAACCCTCGATAGTATTACTCTTCTCCTCGTTAATACGTTCGATGATACACGCACTAGTTATTTTAACGAGTAATAGCACTCTCTCTAGAATCGACGATTTAACTAATTCCAAACGTCATCAATCTATACGTTTATCTATCTGTATGTGATAACGTTCGCGAGTGTACGTTATATTTTGACTCAGTTTTTCTTTTTTCCTTTATCTTTTTTTTTTTATATATATATATTTTTTTAATTTTTTTATCTTCCCTTTTTCTTTTTTTTTTTTTTTTTTTTACGTGGAATGTATGAGAGAACGTTGAGCGTAACTCCATGCTCTGCAGTAAATCGAAATTTTCGGACAGAAAATATCGTGAAAAGTGTGCTAGAACAAAATGATAAAAAGAAAGAACCAAAAAAAAAAAAAAAAAAAAGAAAAAAAGAATGGAAACACAAAATAATAATGCGAATGAACGAGACACCGGAACATTGCAAAGAACACTATACATACCTTGTGCGAGTGTGCAACTATTTGAGGACCAACGAAACGTGCTCGAAATGGAAATTTTTCTAATTACTTTCTAACCGGCCTGTTTACCATCCTGAATTTTGTTTCTTTGTTTCTTTTTTTCTTTTACGTAAGACACGACTTTTCCTTTTTCTTCCGATTTTATTCGTCCGAAAGAAGAACGTACTACCGCGTTTTCTGTGTTTTATTTTATTTTATTTTATTTATTTTATTTTTTTTTTTTTTTGAACGTAAACGAAAGAAATATTACTATTATAATAATTACTATTATTTTTATTGTTGTTGTTATTATTATTATTATGTCGCTTCGCTAAAATTATTTATCTTTATAAAAAATATACAAGTCGTTATTCGAAATAATGCCTTAAAGTGCTTAATCCGAATTACATTTACATTTCCAACAATATTAAATGCTCCAAATAAATCTATATTGTATTTTTCAAAGCATTATTTCTCATTCAATCTTTATTACCATTAACAGTTTACAAATTCTACGACAACAAATTGTTCTGGGCTAATCTTAAAAAAGAGAAAGAAAAAAAAAAAAAAGGAATAAAACAATACAATCATGTATTTTATACAAAGATAGAGAACGATTTTACGATAGAATACGTTTGCCAACGAAACTTGCTAACATTAACATTAATATAGAAACGGTATACGTATCATCTTTCTCTCTCTCTCTCTCTCTCTCTCTCTTTTTCTTTTTATTTTTTATTTATTTTTTTTTCTCTTTTTTTTTTTATTATCAACGAACACGTACAAACATTTGTTCGTGTCGCAAGGACCGTTAGTGATTCCAGGAATCGTGAGAGTTTCATTCGATTTCGGTAGCAGATACTAGTAGTTCTTCCCTGGTAACACTTTCCACCCCTTTACCACCCTTCTGCGCAAGACTTGCATAATTTACGAAGCGACTCGCGCGCGTGACGAATAATAGGAACAACGAGAAATACGATCGCTACGTTCGGTCGCTTCGATTACGTTTTCGTTTGTCGATCGAACGAGGATTGGTCAAAGGATGTCACTTGAATCGATTATGAACACTCGTGCGAAATTCTACGTGTTGGGAGAGAATCGACAATTCATCAGAGAAAGGATACGATAATAAAAAAGAAATTTTATCGTCTGAGAAACCCGTCCGACTCGATACGAGTTTCTATTACTGAGAGAAGGAATAATATCAAGTGATATTAAACGAAGAAATATCGGCCGATCGATATAACAAATATTTCTAATGTATGTCTCTCTGTGTGTATGTATGTGTCTTTCTTATTATACTTTCAGATAATAAGATCAGATTGATTTCTAAATTAGTTTTTTATTGATTAATGCGTGTAACGTACGTCATTGAAATGTTTCAAGTTAATTCGGAACAGATTAGGAAGGTTATTGATATTATTTTTTACTATTGATATATACATACAAATTTCGTTATATATATATACAAATTTTATTTATCATACAAATATATATATATATATGTATATATGTGTGTGTGTGTATATATAAAAATGTGTGTATATACATATATATGTGTATATATATATATATACAAATTTTCGAATTAATATTATATATCAAATATATTTCGATGTCCAATCGATATGTAACAAATGAATAAAATTAAACGATATAAAAAATTTGATCGATTAAAAGAATAATATTCGTATTCTATCTGAACGACATAATTTAAACTCGTACTACCGTGATATTCTTCCAACTTTCCAAATATTAATTGATCGATTAAAAAAATAATATACATTTCGATATCGCTTATTGTAATAGTTATCTTCTTTTATAATATTTTTATAAGTAACATAACATAACAAATTCATCGAAAGAATTCAAGGAATTAAAAAACAAGGAGATTTGATTTTCTTTGAATGTGTTTGACCTTATACGAGTTGTACTACTGTCATCCTCACGTCGTACTACTTTCCGAAGATATAAAAGACGAAATGGCGGCCATCGGCAACGATACGTTCTCCGATGTCCTTATAGTTCGACATATACGTCGAGGTGAAACGAGGTCGAGACCAGACGCCAGAACATCGTCTCGAGTGAAGTTACGAAAATTCAACATACATATTCTCTTCCTTTTTCCTACGAGGAAAGATGGGAAATGGAGATAGGGTGGGGATTTAGGGATAAATGGAGAATATAGATCGATAGATCGAATCGAAAATGTCGATTACATTCCCTTCCGATCACGAATTTCACTCCGACTATTCTTTCAAATCGACGTAGCCGTCTATTTTGAAAATTCCTGACGCCATATAAAAACCTCTTATCACGTTTTAATTCAACGAGATAAGGTATTATCTAGGTTTTATAACCGAGTACCAACGTGATCATCGATAGAACAATGAAATTTTAATATTCATCGATTAAAATTTCTTTTTATAAAATCGCTATAAGATTTGTGAGAATTAATAATGGTCTATTAATTTCTTTTTTGTTTTTTTTATTACTTGAAATGATTCACCTGATATCGATAGATTGTCGATAAAAAATGATAAGAATTGATCAAGATTTCACTTCTATTTATATAGGAATAATAGGAAAGATTTCACATGTAATATCGAGTTGAAATCAACAGCAGCATTACACTTTCGATTTTCGATAAAAGTTAAACGGTGATCGATACAAAAAAAAAAAAAAAAAAGAAAAAAATGCTATACAATGTTTATCACCGATTACGAGTCCGACGAGAGCGTGCATTTTTTAAAAGGGGTGTTGGCTGGATGGGATATTCTCAAAGTTGTTCGATCATCCGGTACCAATCCCACAGGATAAGTATATATAACCAAGTGGATTGGAAAATCGAGTTGCAAAGTAACATAAATTTGAAGAACTAAGAAACGTATAAAAAAAAAAAAAAAATGGGATAAAGAAGAACGAAAAAGAAAAAAGAAGAGAAAAGAGAAAAGAAAAAAATTCAAGAGACGAATGAAACTTGAATCAAGGTGATCGACCAAGTATAAAACGTTAATCTCCAAAGTATTTCAAAGATTAGTTTAGCAATAGAGGATAGTTAAAGCTCCTTTATGATCATAATACAGTCGTTTGAGTTGCCGTTGGTTGCTTGAATACGCTTATGGATGGCTTAAATGGGATTACGTACCTATCGTGGCTCGTGTGGTGAAGTGTTTCACAGTCTGAGGTTGGAAAGGAGGAAGGGAGAAAGGGAGGAAGGGAGGAAGGGAGGAAGGAAGGAAGGAAGGAAGGAAGGAAGGAAGGAAGGAAGGAAGGAAGGAAGATGGTGCGTTGCTGAACATCGATAGACGTTGCTGTGAGGTTGGTCAAGAAGAGGGGCGAGGAGGAGAAGTGAGAGAAAGAGGAAGAGAGAGAGAGAGAGAGAGAGAGAGAGAGAGAGAGAGAGAGAGAGAAGTAGTGGGAGGTTCATGGAGGGTGAGGAAAAGCCAAAACGGAACTGGCGAACTGAGGGTTACCAGGTCAGGAAGTAGCGTGATTACGTATTGAATTGGGTAATTATTCAACGGATTGCCAAGCTTCATGGTATATGTGTATACACGAACGTTTAGTTGCTGTCGTCGTCTCTCTCTCTCTCTATATATGTGTATAAGAGAGAGAGAGAGAGAGAGAGAGAGAGAGAGAGAGAGAGAAACATATACACCGTCTCGTTCCATGAAACTCCTCCTACGAGCTTCGTCCCCTATCGTAGGCCTCCATGGCCGTTTAAGTGTCCCCAACGGGCTTTGATTCATGACCGACGTTGCCATGAAATTGGCCTGCCACGGTGTCAGAAGCTGATCGCACACATACATACATAGATATACGTATATATATATATATATACATTCATGCACCTAGGACAAGGGTGAGAGTGTATCGCACGGTCGTTTGAGCAATTCGACGGAAATGTGGCACCCTTCCTGCTACTATTCGCTCGTTTAGGTGTCTACTAGCATTATGCGTTTGTACCTTCGACTATCTTCTCTCTCTCTCTCTCTCTCTCTCTCTCTCTATGTCTTTGTCTCTCTTTCTCTCTCTCCCTCTCTCTCTCTCTCTCTTTCTCTATCGATTTACCTATCTATCTATCTATCTATCTATTTCTCTCTCTGTTTCACTTTAGAGCAACGTTCAATGGAATCCCTTTAACGCAGCACACGAATTAGAGCTCGCAATAGTTTGGCAGCTTAGTAGTCATGAGCTTCCAACTTTGACAACGTTTGACGCTAGCCAATGATATTAACCTATTCGGCAACTGCCATTGGTATAAAGTACAATCTTTATTCTCTATCATTATTTACTACATACATGCATATATATATATACATATATATACTACACATATACACTATATATATATATACATGTATGTAGATACACAGGTATATATATTGTGACCTACGTAAATGTACGAGGATGCTCTCTCTGGTCCACTCGACGCTCATTTTATCTCTTCCTCGTACACGACCGAACGATTTCACCGACTATAATTCATGTTACTACATCAATGATCGTGCATAATTCAAATGGAGACAAACCTCGCTTGGTTTCATCGCTCGTGTAAAATGTCACAGAAAGAGATAGATAGATAGAAAGAGAGAGAGAGAGAGAGAGAGAGAGAGAGAGAGAGAGAGAGAGAGAGAGAGAGAGAGAGAGAGAGAGAGTTGGGTCACATCGAGTTATGTATATTTCTATGTACCAATGACATTGCATCACTATGAAATTTTCATGGTAATCATATTCATAAAGATGAACTCTTTTTTTTTTTGTTTTTTAATATTTACAAAATTTGTTTATATGCACGCTTGAATGTTTTTTTGATTTCGCCAAAAACTTGAGATACTTGAAAAAAAAAAAAAAAAAAAAAAAAGAAATGTATGTTTTTTTTTCTATGCACGATACAATTTAGCGAACGACCTTTTATTATCTTTTCATTCTCGTTCGATACAAACAAAAGAATCGACTGAGCTTGTATAATCTTTTTGAAGAGCTTGAAATTTTGTTGATCTCGCCAAAAACTTGAGATACTTGAAAGAAAATCGATGTTAGTGCGAACGAATTTGAAGAAAATAGTTTTGAAAATCCTTGATAAATCCTTGAAGATCGCCCGATACTTCTCGACTCTATTTAATTTCTAGCTTCTTTCGTTCGAATATTCGACTTTTAATGGCGTAGATAATAAAAAGAGTAAGAACAGGCCTATTTCGAATTCGTCTACCGATCGCGTTAAAAGGAAAGAGGTCGTCGAGGACTTTGGATTTACGCTGGCAAATAATTTATTCAAATCCTACCTCGATTTAACAGGACCATCTACGAACAGAAAGAGAGAAAAAGAGAGAAAGAGATAAAGCGTGTAAGAGACAGAAAGACAGAAAGATAAAGAAAGATAAAGAAAGATAGAGAAAGAAAGAGAGAGAGAGAGAGAGAGAGAGAGAGAGAGAGAGAGAGAGAGAGAGAGAGAAAGTTCTCTTCAGCTTTCTCGGTTTTCCCGGAAAACTCGAAACCGTATCTCATTGACTCTTCGTTCCGAGAGAGCGGTGGAGCTGCAAACAAGTGGACGGACGTGAGAAGCATCGAAATCGGAAATCTCTTGGTAGCCAGTAAGACTCCTTGTTTTCATCCCGAAAAGATAGATAAATTTATCGTATAAAAGAGAATCCGCCCTTTCTTGAAGTTTACGAGTCCGACAAAACCACCGAGTGTCATTATTTTTATATCATTCGTTAGAATTTTTACAATCTTAACCTAGATTAAATCATTTCTTGCTCGTTATAAAGTGCTTCTTATCTTCCCACTGTTTAAAAAGTTTCTTGAATAAGAAAAAAAAAAAAAAAAAAAAAAAAGAAAATAAAATAAAAAAAAGAAAAGAAAGAAAGAGAACAACGAAGGATATATAATATTCGATTAGTATTAACTTTCTAATAAGAATTTCGTTGAAATATGTGATTGTATCGATACAATAATGAAATATTCGAGAGATAATTTTGGCGAAGATAATTTTAAGAAAATATCTTTGTCACATTACTCGCTATTTTTATTGCAATTACAAGCCTGCATCTCTATAGAAACACGTAGTAAATGAAATAGAAAATATAAAAATAAAAATAAAAAGAAGAAGATATATATCGTATTACTTATTTTCTGTATGTGTATCCGAAGAAAAAATCCATAGTTATTACCAGAATTTACCAGAGTATAGGAGAGAGCCAATAAGTTATAGTAACAACCTTCAAGTTTCGGTACGATCTCAGAATCTTTTTGGAAATAGGCGAGAGGGTTGGAGAAAATACAGTGAGGAGTAGAAGTAGTGGGGTTAGGGTTTGGGTTGTTCGACGCAACGATATAAACGTTAAAAGCGTCGTTTTCCCATGAAATCTTTCGTTCCGAGTAATCTCATAAACGTTTCTTAGATCTTTTCTTCCTTCGATCGCTATAAGAGATAAAGAGGCAAAGACAATTCGATTTCTTCTTTTTTCTTTCTTTCTTTTTTTTTTTCTTTGGTCTTTACTCTCTCCCTTTTCTTTTTTGGTGTTCGTGGTCGAACTCGATCTTCGGGTCAGGTCACTCGTTAAGCGCATTTAAACGTTCCCACGAGGATTCCGCAGCTTACGCAGAAAGGACAATGGCGACATTGGCCCTTAGTGTGTTACTCTCCTTCTCCTCTCTCTCCCTCACACATACACTCTCAACATAATCGAAATGGATCGCGAGGGATCGAGCTTTCGTGTTCACGACGTACATACTCACATCCGTTTAACCTACTTACCACGTCGCAAGCTAGAGCCTATGGCATAGTAACTCTCTTCGATCTATTGTCGATCAGGAGCTTTGACTTGTACTATAGCATTTGTTGGATACATTACAATGCGTTACTCCTATAGCTTTTGTAATACCTACATATATTGGAATTGCTTTTGTTCTATAAAGAGAAGGATGATTTTTTTTTTTTTTTTTTTTTTTTTATTTTCACGAAGTTAAAAGGAAAAATTTGTTAGAGTAGGATACAATGAGAACGATATAAAATTAAGAAAAATATATTGCAATTATGAAAATGTAGTTATTTTTCGACAATATCGGTTTGTAATAAACGTCGATTTATTACAATATACTCTTACCAAGTATTTTACTCGTCGCGAATTAATTGATATATTGTAAAATATATCGACGATGAAATCCTTGCTTCAAATTTATTTACGATTTAATAACGTCGAAGATATATATATATATATAAAGAGAGAGAGAGAGAGAGAGAGAGAGAGAGAGAGAGAGAGAGAGAGAGAGAGAGAGAGAAAGACAATAACGCAAATTCTTCGAAAGTTTTCATAATTTTTTCGTCTTCTCTTCCTCCGAGAAAATAGACAAGAGATCCATTTTCGAAACGTTCGTATCAAAGATGAGAGATCATAGATAAGAGATGAAACCGGGAGAAAATAAATGTACTTTGAAGAGGTTGGCACGAGAGCTTTGCAGTCTGACCGCTGTATTTAGCAGTCGATTCATCTCACTCCGATTTATTCTCCACCCCCAACGGATAGCTAAATCTCCGAACGTGACTTCCCTCTGTACTCCAGTTGCTAGCTTTCAACACGCATTCACTCTGTTTCGAGATACGAAGAGCCTGTCAAGGAACTATAGAGACGAGTATATCGATCGACTTGCTCTTCGCTTCGCCAATAAACCAAGATTAATTTCTGACCGGTCAAAGTGTCTCAACTTGCCATTGTACAATCTGAATCGTTTAAGAGGATGATGATTCAATTATCGATGATATTCGAATTATCATTAGATTCGAATATCGAATAAAAGATAAATCTGAATCTACGTATTAGCGATGATTTTTTCTTCCCCTTTTATTTCCTTTTTTCTTTTTATTCGTTCATTTATTTATCTTAATCAAAGTAATTTCATTCGATCGATAAGTGAAACAAAGGACGATTCAATCGAATCAATTTTTTCTCCCTTTCTTTTTTTTTCTCTTTTTCTTTTTACGTTCAGTATAATTAATTTATTAAATATTATTTCACATTTGTATCGTTTTATATTGTCTGTATATATCGATTATTTTTTAATTATTTAAAAATTAAATATACTATATATGTATATATATATATATTTGTATAGAGAGATTTATTTAGAAGTGCTGGTTTATATGTTGATTAATGTATTAATGAATATGCTGATGAATATGATATTTTACGACCCGTATTATTCAAAAACAAAAGCGGGATCTTCTTTGTCAACGTTACGAAAAGCAGATATAAAGCTCGTTGAAGCGAAATTACGAGAGGAGGTTTGCAATGATGCCTCGAGGTATGAGAGAAAACAATTTCTAAAAGGGGGGACGAGCGAGCATCGGCGAAAGCGTAAATTAACGATCTCCTACGAGCTTCGGAAGACTTTAAATCTAATATTTCGAAAGTACGAGATGCGCATTGCTTCTTGTACACTTGTATTCTATTCGTGAATTCATTTCGAGATATAACCGTGACTCGTATCCTAGAAAGCGAAAGAGAAAGAGAGAGAGAGAGAAGGAAATGAAATTTGTTTCTGTCTTAGAATTAGAATGTAGCTTTAATCTTTGAGATACCGCTTTATTCCTTTCTTTCTCTCTCTCTCTCTCTCTCTCTCTCTCTCTCTCTCTCTCTCTCTCTCTCTCTCTCTCTCTCTCTCTCTCTCTGATGTCAGTCTGTCTATCTGTTTGTTTGTCTGTCAGTTGTATAATTTTGTACGTTTAAACGAGCGAGAAAAAGTAGAAAATGTCTAATTTCAACGTCAAGACTGAATTTCAAACGACTTCCGCATAGTTTGCGTCTGTTAATATTCCAAGATAAACTTTTAAATTGGTATTATGTCCATTTATATACGAATGATATTAGTCGCGACTATCGAGGGAGCAAGTTTTCAAATGTCATTTACAAGTAGAGCAAAGTCCAAATAAATGATTGTTTTTCTTTTCCACTTTCAACGATTAATTTGTTCCTTTTTGCGAAAACTTAAGAACGTTGATAATATTTCGATATGAGCATGTAGTTGCAAGTTTTTTCTTTTTTTTTTTTTTTATTTCCTTTTCTTTTTATTTCTCCTCGTCATAATCGATTTCATTAGAATACGAATTGCGTAAGTCAACTGCAATCATTCTTAATAACTTATGTTTAGCTTACGTCGTCGTCGATTTTTTTCTTTTTCTTTTTCTTTTTTTCTCATCTTAAACATCGTTCTACGAATTCGTTTTTATGTTAAACATTCTTTCGTGAAATACGTGTACGTAGAAAAGATCGCTCATCGGCGTTGAAATAATCGAAAAAAATCGGAAATAATTTTTATTTGATTTCTTTTCTTTCTCGAAAAAAAAAAAAAAAAAAAAAAAAAATTATCGTATGATCGGCAAGATTTACATCCGTCTTTTCGTTAATGTCTTCAAAAATTGGTTTTCGCGAAAGCTTTTATCTTCTCGTTTTTGAAAGCTTCTCTCTGACATACTCTCACTATACGATACGTTTTCCTTCCATGTATTTCGTTTTCGGTCTTACTACAGACTGGCACGACCTGCTTACGTCGAGGACAAGTACAAAGTGCTTCCCGTTAAGACGCAATCCAGTCGGTGACAGCTCTTAGAATCCCTGCAGGAAAGTCTACTATTCTCTCCCTCCTTCTACCTCCCTCTCCCTCCCTCCCTCTCTCTCTCTCCCTCTCTTTCTCTTTTAAACATAGAGGACTATTCACCGTTTCTGTTACAAAGCAAACTTATCGACAATACAAATACCACGATTACTCGTTTGGAAATTTTTTTTAAAAAATATTATCTCTCAAAGGATTTCCTGAATAGTTGAAATATTTATTCAATTAGTAGATTTGAAAATATTCGAAAGTAATAGTACGTAAAAGTATCATTATTACTATGTAATTTTGAAATAAAAATATGAGATTCAACTCGACTTATTTTCAATAAATTTCCATGAAATTATTCGATATACATACATCGCGAATTTTAATAAAATTTTAAAAAATTCTTTTGGGAAAGAATTTCAAAAAAAAAAAAAAAAGAAAAAAAGAGAGAAAAATAGGAAAATGACTGCAAGAAACAAAAAAAAAAAATAAATAAATAAATAAAAGAAAAACGCGGATTCGACATCGAAGTCGAACTTTCGAGTTACGAGCTTTACGTGGTACGTACACTTTTAATAATGTAGCATTTGTTGAACCGTAAAACAAGCGGAACGCTAGTTGAACATATGCTACACGATCGATGTTCAATATAGAAAACGAAACTTCTCAAGTGTTCAAAACTCCAATTCGAAAGTTCTTGTATCTCTTGTACTTTATGATCGGAGAAACGACTTTATAGTAAAACCGGAGAGAATCGTTTTCGAAATAATCGTCGGTGGGTAAAATTTTTTTGTCAGGTTTCCGGAGAAACAACAACGATTGGAATTTCGATAGCAATGTTCGTCGCATGTGTGCATTCATCGGTATCAATAGATACGAAACTTTCCTGTTTTCACGCAGCAAAAAGGGTTTTCTAAAAAAAAAAAAAAAAAAAAACAAAGAGAAAAAAAAGAGAAAGAACAGAAAAAAAGAAAGAAAAAAGAAAAAAAAAAATACGTTGTACGGTTTTGTGGTTAACATTTTTCTGGGTAACAGGAAAGGGAATCGATGTGTTTTAGTTCCACAGAAGAACGGTAATCCCGGATAGAAAGTTAAAAAAAAAAAGAAAAAAGAAAAAAGAGAGAAGAAATAAAAAAAAAAAGAAAAAAAAAAGAGGACGAAAATTCGAATCGAACGAGGACGCTTTGCGATCTCGTATCAGAGCAACGATCATTCCATTGATGATAACAGGTATCCCGAGATCTGGACCGTTATTGAAAAGAGATGATAAAACGAATCTCGATCGAAAAACGAACGATTGGAAATGACGTAACGTAATGTCGTGTGTTTTATTTTTGTCATAAATCGAATTATTATTATCACATAATAACCGAGAAAATGTAATGTCAAAAAGGAACGAATAAATTTCTACGGGCAACAATTATTCTCATCCGATGAATCGCAATGAAATTATCAATTTCAAATTCTAAATTTGAAAACGATGATTCTCACCGTCATAAAGCTACATCTCCATGATATTTACAAAAGCAAAGAAGAATGATATTATCAACTCTTCGTGCGATTTAATTTCTACGAATCAATGAGATTTCAAAGAATTTTGTCTACTAAGAAAAGGAAGAAGAAATATAAAAATGAAAAATGGATAATAAATAAATATCTAATGATTCAATCATAAATATTACTTACATAATACGATTACACTTATATCTGTTAAAAAAGGAGCAAAATAATAAAAAAAAACAAACAACAAAAAAACAACAAAAAACAAAAACAAAAAAAAAAAAAGAAGAAGAAAAAGAAGATAAAAGAACGTTGAAAAATAAACAAGAAGAAAAGAAAAGAAATAGACATACGATTTAAAAACGTGAAATGATTTTGTCGTATCTCAATATCGTTGTAAAAGGAATAAACATACAAAGATACGATAATATTCTAATATTATTTCGTGTTATTATGAATGCATAAAATTTTGCTAGTTAGAAAGGACATGCAAATGCATTCCAAAGTTATAATACTGAAGCTTCTCGTATGCTAGCGAAGGAGATTACCAAAGAGCACAAATCGAACTCTCTCCTCCTAATTTATGGACTCTGCAAACCATGCACGTTTATCGGCTTATCGAAGACGGCGTGGAATCGAACGTGAAATTATTCAAGAACGAACGCCTGAATTGCGTAGCACGCGCGCGCACACGCACACGAACACGTATACGCACACATAAACGTATACGTAAACGTGGAACAAGTGATATCGTTTGTAACACGCTTACCATGCGTCTATCTCGATATTGATCTCGATCACTCGAGCTGAACTATTCAACGTAAACCTCGCTCGTTATTCTCAATTCATGATATAGTTCGATATTTGTTACTTCGTAATATTTCTCTTTTAGAATATAAAAAAAAATAATAATAAAGAAATGAATGAATAAATAAATAAATAAATAAATAAAAAAGAAAGAAAAATTTGTTATATACATATTCGATTTAAACGATTTTAATATTAAAATCTATGGAATTTATTATACGATACTCGTAATATATGTAAAGTTTTATAATTACAACTATTTTGATTACGATTAGTTTTAAACGATACAAGCGGCTTTATCAATTTACTTTTCGTCGTAATTTCTATTTCGGAAATATTGAAATGTTAAGATTTAATATAATATTTATTAAATAATATATTTATATAATTAATCGTAGAAATGTATAATATAAAATATATTTATTATAATTATCTACTATATATAGTTTATTTCTATTATAATATAATATAAAGAATACACATATATATATATATTTTTTTTATATTTTATTATCGTTAAAAAGAGAAAAAAACGAAAGAAAAAATTAGTACACTCGTGTCGTATTTTACAAATTCTTTCTATGACGTACAAGAGAATTTATTATTAGAATCACAAAATATTAGAACGAGTCTCGTTCGTAGTACTTATTAAGTAACTGGTTATATAATCTCTTGGAAAAGGGAGTTAAAAAGAGGGTAAAAAAAAATGGAAGATCGTAATACAATGGTTCGTTTCCGGATTAATCTTGAGATTAAGCTCGTCGTACGGGAATAACGGCACAGTTACGTGGTAAAGGAAGTGGATATGGAAGATCGAACGCCCACACTAATCTCATTCGAAATTAAGCTGCTTATCTTTTCTCCGATGTACCGTGTACGAAGAGTAGTAGATAGGTATATTTTTTCCAATGATATTGAACTTTGATCTCATTGGTTTTATTGCTAATATTTTGTTTGTTTATTTTTTTATTTTCTTTTTACTATATATATATATATATGTATGTATGTATGTATGTATGTATGTATGTATGTATGTATGTATGTATGTATGTATGTATGTATGTATGTATGTATGTATGTATGTATGTATGTATTTATGTATGTATATACAAAAGGATGTCCTATTGAACTTGTCATATGAATATATTTATTATTATTAATAATATAAAAAAGATGGTTTGAAGAGAAAA
>NC_057698.1:3998785-4004802 GCF_014466175.1 Vespula pensylvanica | reverse complement strand
ATTATTATTAATAATATAAAAAAGATGGTTTGAAGAGAAAATTAAATCTTATTTTCATTTTAATTTTCTAATTACACACACACACACACATATCTAGACAAAGAGACACACATATGCATTTTATATTATCGTATCTGTATAAAAGGAAAAATACGTGTTTCTGTATGCGTGAATGTGTGTTTGTACGTTTTGATGAAGTTCGAGATTGCTCTCGCATTCAAGGAAAAATCAATACGAACTAAGATTCATCTAAGATTCGTACCATTGTATGAAACGTAGCAGAGATCTCGTCGAATAACATTCCAAATGCTCATCATTTGTGGTGAATAATCGCTCGAAGGGAATCCTGGGAAGGGCCTTGAGAAATGTCGGTATAATGATTCACATAATTAATGTCGCGCACACCTAAGACCGAGCAATTATTTGCGGAATGAAATGCAACTACTATACTCGCGTTTACACGTGTATACATATACCACATACACCATAACATGCGTGTATATATATATATATATATATATATATATGTATATTTTTGTATGTGTATGTTCGCATGGAATTTCATTGACGACAGCGTGATGGTGTGAAAAAGATGAGAGAAACTTATAGAACGATATCATAAATTTATCGTCAAAGTTATATCGTTTTAATGAAAATACCGTGGACAGTTTTCTACCTCGATTAATCATCTCCTTAAGATGAACCTAACGAAACGTAAGATTAAACGTAGTTAAGTGTCCCGTACATTTTTGTGGAGATTTTTTAAGCAGAACTTTTTCCTACGGATTTCTTTCTTCTTCTTCTTCTTCTTTATGTTTTTTTCCTTTTCTTTTTTTTATCTTCCTAATTGTAAGTCTTTTGAGAAACGAAGCGAAAGACACGAGAATAAAAGTAAGACAAAATAGTCTTATCTCTCTCTCTCTCTCTCTCTCTCTCTCTTTGTCTCTGTGCGAAGGAAATCCAGGTTCCTTATCGACTTTTCCAAACGATGTCACGGTACGATGATTTCTCAAACGATCACGTTGCCATAATTACTTATTATCTGTCTCAATTATCTCAAGGGTTTAGCTGCGGTAATCAGAGTGTTCCCTCTTTGCATTTCCATCTTAAACTCGAATATCATCGAAACTCGTTGTCGTCCTCGTCGTCGTCGTCGTCGTCGTCGTCGTCGTCTAAGGAAACTCTTGCAACTTCAATGGTTATAACTTGTCCTTCTCTTACGGTACACGAGAAGCAACATCCTGGAAACGTGTGTAAAACTTTTCTTTCGTCAAACTTTACGTTTACGTTACGTTAAAGTCCTACATTATTATAATATCAGACAATAAAATTCATACGTTTGACAGAAAGTAATAAAATCGTAAAATCGAAACCATTTTGTACCTTTCACCTTCTCCTTCACCTTTTCTTTTAATCGTCACGTTCTGTAATCTTCACTCCTTCTCCCAAATCACGATTCATCGACGATGTAATTCCATCGTTTATCCTGAAAGGCTCGAATTACGTAACAGCTAAATCCCAGGTAGACATTTGACGAGGAGAAGTTTATAGGGTACGATGAGAGAGTTATATAAAGACGGATTTGTCATTAAATGACAACTCGTATATAAAGACGGGTGTTTCATTAAATGAACGACGACTTCTTGAAAGTCCTTGATATCCAATAGGATACTCTTGTGACCTGTTACTAATTCGTTTCTGTTCTCTTTCTCTCTCTCTCTCTCTCTTTGTATTTCTTTTTTCTCTAGAAAAAAAAAAAGAAAAAAAGAAAAAGACAAAAAGGAGGACACGAAAATAAAATATCTCGTGTATCTGAAATAACGATAATAAAAAAGCAATGACTATAAATCGTTAGAAGCGAGTGGATAAAAAAAAAGAAAGGACAGAACAAAAAGAAAAAATTAAAAAAGAAAAAGATAACAAAAAAAAAAAAAAAAAACAAAAAGAAAGAAAATAAACAAAAAAAAAAAGAACGTAGAACGTAAAGAATGATTTGCAACTTTTTCTCGCCGTTCTCGAACGAGAAAACTAACGGTATACTAACGGTGTTCCGAAACTAACGCGAGACTAACGAGTAAAGAATATCGTTGTACCGGGATATCATCGATACACTATGTTGTACGTAGCGGAAGACGATGAATTATTCGAGCTCGCGAACGCTCTGTAAAGCATGATACACATCTATAGGTGTCGGAACGATATATCGTATCGAACGTTCTCTGACATTTTACGTATTTGCCTCGTTGGATCGTATATAATTTGATTGCATGGTCCGTACGACGCGAGTTGGTGCTGGTGGTTTGTTGGTCCGAGGGATGGCTCGAGGGTATCCTGTATGCGTACACCAAATTACACCACTCGAGGGATTGTTTGCGTAGGTCGACTGGAAGGACATCGATATATCCGGTTTGATGTATATAATGTACAGGTGTACGAGCAGGTCTCTAGCTAGTTTGCACCTTCGTTGAAAATTGCACATTCGTTTGATTTGCTAGCAATTTACGATAAATTGTATTGTTTTAATCAGCTGTTAAAAGTTTCCCTTTAAAAATTTCCTATGCTTTTCATTCCTTAACCTTGTGTTATTCAACGATGAGACAATGAAGCTAAAAGGGCGTAGAGACTTGCCAAGTCCATTGTTAAAGATTATAATCCACTTATCAGAGCTTTTGTATTTCTTCGTCAAATTTCACCGAGTGATACTTGCTTGATGGCTGAATGATCGATCGATAGATCGATGTCATTTATTTTATCACCTACCCTAATTTCCTCTTTGTATAACTTTTTATCTCGGGATGTTCGAACCTGGGATATGATCGATTGGAATAAATTTTCTTTGTTTATCGTTACTCATCTACGACGTAGTTGCTATCCATGAACTCTCATTTTTATTCCTTATTTGTTATTTATTGTGTATCATGGAGATTATAAATATTGTTGCGAATTTGTTCGATCATTATTATCGTTTCTAGACCATTTATTGTTATCTTGTGAAATGAAATTTTAGTAGAATATTACAGAGACGATACTGAAAACGATGTTTTGTAGGAAGGATATTTGCAATTATATTAACGTACAACTATAAAGTCTATTTGAAAGGATGGAAGAGAAAGAGAAAGAGATATTTATGTCTGTTCTCTAATTTGCCAATGGAAACAATTTCAAGCGGAACATGACAAAATTAAAAGCTCGGATTGTAGAATACGGATAGGTTTGTCTCTTATTCCTATATCTATCCGCCGTTTGTCTACTTGACCCTCTTCTCTACTTCGTTTCTCTTCCTTTATACTGTTTCTCTCGAAAGATTAAATCAAATAACATTTTCGATCTCTAACAGTCTCATATTTCCGTGTATTATACTTTATACTCAACGAATTATCATAACGAGCAAACGGATAAACCCATAATGTTTGAAACTATTTCATCTTTGATCTTATACGAAGTAAAATTATTTTAATTATCCTCGAATACAATAGAATACGTCGAACATACTGAATTATATCAATTTATTGTTAAAAGTAACTCGAAGAAAAAGATTTAATTTATCACGAATTGAATTATCACGTTGTTAATAAAGTATACTTTATCATTATTATTTTAACGATATAATTTACCCAACAAAACTTTCCATTTTCGTTCGTACTATTTAACAATTTTAAATAACAATAAATTATATAACGTGCTACGTTTAAAGCTTTAAAATAAATAATATTACATAATTACGTATTTGTATAGTTTCATTGGATTTTATCCTCATTAAATGAATTTTTACTTCGCATTATAAATATCAAACATCGTATCAAAAAATCATCGTATAAATTCGTTATAGTATCAGTATAAATATAATTTTATATATCAGTATAAATATAATTTTTTTTTTTAAACGCGACAAAATGTTTGCTTGTAAAGACTTTAACGAAACATAAAAATCAAATTTTATGGTCGATGAAAATATTATCGTAAATTTCGATTTGTAGAAAATTGTCCAAAAATAAATAGAATTAATGACTGCGACAAATATATCCAATTTTTTTTTAAACAACAACATCATCATTTCTCTCTCTCTCTCTCTCTCTCTCTCTCTCTCCACATACACACACGTATATATTAAACTTGTACACTACTTTATTTGTTGCTCGATATATTGAACTCATTCGTTTTCGGCAAACTCGCAAAAGCAAAAATGTGTGTTAGAGAGAAAGAGAGAGAGAGAGAGAGAGAGAGAGAGAGAGAGAGAAAAGGTCCATTCGACTTGCCAGGAAGACGAAGATTGGTCCAGTAACGTGTTGTCTCCTTTTTATTTACTGTAGACACAGACAAAAAAGCATACACACATATAAACACACTCACACACGCGCACATATATATATATATATATATATATATATACAAGTTACGTTTCGCGATTTTCCTTGACAACAGTAACAAATGATCGTCGTAAAAGAACAGGCGCCAAACGAAATACGAAGCCAAGCGTTCATTTTTGCGAGAGTTTTGGACGTTCGTGCGATTTGAATAGTTTACCGGAGAACTGCGAAGCTTTTGTGCTATTCTCCCGAGTACGTTTTCTTGCGAAAGAAATGATCGTAGCTTCTTTCGGAGGTTTCTCTTTTTTCTCTATTTTCTTCTCCTGTTATTTATTTTTTTTTTTTGTATCTTTTTTCATTTTTCCTTTCTCTACCCCTATTCGACCGACTACGTTCAAGTTGGACTACGTTTCGTTCTCAAAATGTCAGTGCCAGCCACTTGACATTTACGAATTATAAATAATATCACGAAAATATACGAATATATTATTTGGAAAATTTTCAGTCAGATGTACGTTGGGATATAGTCGAAATATAATATCCACGTTTCACGTTACATTATACGACTTCTTTCAAACTTTTTTCTTTTCTTTTTTTGTTTTTTTTTTTTTTTTCATCATTTAAAAGAATAATCTAAATGTAAGAAAATTAATGAACGAGATAAAATAAAAGAAAAGAAAATAAAATGAAAAGAAAAAAAACAAAGTGAATATGATGTAATATATACGATACACGTACATAATAATGTACGTATAATTTTAACCTACTGATACGAAGTTCTATTTTAACGAGTTTAAAATCAACTTTGTTAAAATTCTAAATGGAATACCTCTCACGATGGGTATTATGTTACGACGAATAAATAATTATAAATAAAAGAAGATAAAAAGGATCTACTTGTGTTGTTTCCAAGACAACGTTTTAATGAAGGTGTTAACGAAAATAAGGGTCAGCACAAACAATCACATTGAATATCTTACCTTCTCGAGTAAATTTTCTTGTGAAAGCGAGAGAGATAGATACGAACAGACAGACAAACGAACGGACAAACAGAGAGAGAGAGAAAGAGAGAGAGAGAGAGAGAGAGAGAGAGAGAGAGAGATAGTAGAACATTATTACAAGGCCAAGTTTATTCTCAGTTTAGCAAGTAATGTAATATCCAAGTAGATAAGTAAGGAATAATATGCAAGGACCATCTACAACGATTAATTTGACTTCACCGATGAGACATCTAAAGGGGTTACGAATTTACCTCCCCTGCGAATTTAGTAGATTTCTCCTGTGGTGGTTGTTACAGCTCTGAGAATGCCAAGAACCATCGGTGCTGTTGCTGTTTGCCGATGATACCTTGCTTGGCCTGTATCCTGTGCTTTCATCCTTCTCTATCTGTCCTCCTTTCTACGTCTCCTTCCCTCTCATCTTTCCTACCATTCTCTCTCTCTCTCTCTCTCTCACTCTCTCTTTCTCTCTCTTATCATCTTTCAGTTCACCCTTTGCACGTATGTATCAGAGAAGTTTGAGCCGGAGGATCTGGTATGAGTTGAGTTCACCTGTTGTGTCGTGTACTTGTCAACGATTAAAGCGATGCGCGACAATGTCCCCGACCCTTGAAGAAACAAGACAGAGAGAGACAGAGAGAGAGAGAGAGAGAGAGAGAGACAGACAGACAGAGACAGAGAGAGAGAGAGAGAGAGAGAGAGAGAGAGAGAG
>NC_057698.1:3991250-3998685 GCF_014466175.1 Vespula pensylvanica | reverse complement strand
GAGAGAGAGAGAGAGAGAGAGAGAGAGAGAGAGAGAGAGAGAGAGAGTTTCTCTTCGGTAGCGTCCATGATAACGTAATAAACGTTACCAGTTGGTAAGTTTGAGAAACAAAGGGTCTTCGTAAAACGAGTTATTGCAAATTCAAACAATCACTGAAACATAGACCAAGTACGAAACGTTTTCAGCGATATATACAGTATTGGCAAGCCGAGAAATTGTCTTCTTCCTTTTTCCGTCTTTCTTTCTTTCTCTTTATTTTTCTTTGACTAATGTCATTGGATCAAGAAACAATGTCGATTTCTCTAATGAAAATAATCTCTTAGTTAATTCTACCGCCGGCCTCTTTACTTAGTCCTCCTTCAACGAATCGTTGTTATTACGACGTTTATTATGACGCCGCTTTTTTTGTTATAAGTCGTTTGTGTAAATCGTTATTAGTTTCTCGGGGATATCTCTCAATTTTTCTTTTCGATATAAAACGGAATAAGATATGAGAGAGAGAGAGAGAGAGGGAGAGAGAGAGAGAGAGAGAGAGAGAGAAACGAAGAAAGTGCTGAGAGAAATATGTATCAAAAATAGAAGAAAATATTTGAAGCAAAAGTCGAGTCTCTAATAATGTAACAACGAGTTTAGAATTATTCCAATGGAATGTGCAGTTGGATAGAGGACAAGGAATCATACTCGAAACGTTTCTTGAAAGAACTGCTGAAAGTTAAATGAATGAAGAGGAAGACTGACTTTTGCTTATCATGAAATTCCTAAGAAATTTGTTTGGGAGTAACGGAGTAAAAGAGAAAGAATGAAAGGGATGACAACAACACCTACGAAATTCAACAGCTCCCTGAAGGATCAAGCGGAACGTCTTCTGAACGAGTACAGTTGTTGTTTCACGTTTTCCATTAGTAACAGTATATCCTTTTAAATATGCAAATTGCTGTATTTGCAATTGAGAAAAGAGAAGGATAGACACACACAGACATATATATATATATATATATATATATATATAGAAAAAGATACAGATAGAGATAGAGATAGGGGTTGGTAATTTCAACCGGCTGTTACGAGACTGGCTGTGTTCTCTTTCTCTCTTTCTCTTTCTTTCTTTTTCTTTCTACAGGAAAATGTTGCCGTGACTTGAGCATATACACACAAACATATATTCTCAAACTCATACACATAAAGCTCAAAAATGAGCTTCGTTTACGTTGTCCGCAACAACGAGCCGTCGAAAGCTTAACTCGCGGTGATCATATATCATACCCACCCCTCGTTTCTCACTGTGCTCGTAACTCAACTCTACCCATTCCCCCTTTCCCCCTTTCTTCTTCCTCTTCCTTTTCGTCTTTTTCTTCTTTTATAAAAACTTTATGGGCCGCGATATTAGATACGAGAGTAACCACCCATTCTTTTTTGTTTCTTTTTTATCTTTTTTTTTTTTTGTTTCGTTTCTTCCTTCTCTTCGTGTATCTCTCTCTCTCTCTCTCTCTCTCTCTCTCTCTCTCTCTCTCTCTCTCTCTCTCTCTTATTTTTGAGTAGACCTTGCATACATCGCGTATCTATCTCTCCGACGATTCTTCAAAATTCATTATTTCACGCATTTGATTCCATTCGAACGTGCGATAATAGATATAGCGTACGATTAATTTCGCGTTATTTTTCACTCGCGAATACAGAGTTCGAAAATTGAAAATCAAACGAGGTTACATACGGGAGACCTCTCGTTTTACGTTACGAACATTCGGATTTCAGGAAGAACTGCTAATTGATAATTCGGTAATTGGTAATATGATCAAGGATGACCGGTGAATGCATGTTGGACTTTCGAATACACTTTACTTTTTATATTCCGTTTGAATTGTCATCGATCGATACGAAAACTTCGAATTATTTACAATGGTGTAAATAGAGAATGAACCTGAACCTAGATTTAGATTAAAAAGTACGAAACGAAGTTCTATTTATCGACGTTGCGAATTAAATTAATAATAAAGGGAATAACATCGTTGAACCATAACAAAAGAAGTTAATATTTCCGTTTCGATTGTTATAAAATAAAACGAAAAGCAAAATCATATAGAAAGTCGAATGAAAATGAACTGAAATAATTACTTTTTATGATTTAAAAAAAATATGTGTGTGTGTGTGTGTGTGTGTGTGTGTGTGTACACGTATATCATTTTAAACAGATCGAATGAGATTTGAACGAATCGAGCGAACGATAACGAATTCGAGGCGTCAACGTTTGACGTCGGACAAACGTTTGATTTGGATTTTTTTTCTCCGTGCGACTCGAAAATTCCCTTCGCGAGCCTTTCATCGAGTGCGCAGCAGGATTCCAGTAACGATATTCACGATTTAAATTTCATTCGTGCATAACGGCAAAAGCTGCACCGAGAAATCCCATTGGATGCGTTATTCGTAAATTGAAAACGACGAAAGCCCTCTGCAATCAGCGCTTCCGCGACCTAAAACTGGACAATGTAAATTAGTTTTGTTCTATCTCGCTCTTCGACCGTGGAAAAAAATAAAAATAAAAATAAAAATAAAAAATAATAACAATAATAATAATAATAATAATAATAATAATAATAATAACAGTAAAACGAAAAGAAGAAATAGGAAAAGAAAAAAAGAGAGAGAAACGAAAAATAATTTCCGATGGTCGTTCGATGCATATATATCGCTATAAATGATAAGAATTATATTTATCTAATAACATTAATACTAACGTGTATTATATATATATATATATATATATATATATATATATTAATATAATTATAATTAATATAGTTAATCGATATTATATAGTATATTATTGGAATAATAAATAAATATTACACTATGTAATAATATAATATTCTAATACATTAATATAATATAACATAATTAGTATAAAGAGATTAATAATAAACGTTGGTATTAATAATATCGAAATTAAAACTCGAAATAGAATTTATCTCCTTCCACAAAGATTAAATCGTCTGACTATTACGACGATCTATAAATTTCTATTTTCCGATCTCTAACAAAATAGAAAAATAATAGAATGGTATCCTAGAAAAAAATATCGTGTTACTTTTCTTCCCTTCGATGAGAACGAAATTAACTTCGCTTTTAAAAGTACCAACTTCCACCGAGTGTCACGTTTAATTGATATTGGCTACGATTCGAAATGAACCAACTCTAAATAAAGGAGATAATTGAATAGGTACGACACTGAACATATATTCTTGTTCACTCGAATTATTATTCGTGGGATGTCTCATTAACGAACTTAGAACGTTAATAAGATAATTGCTTTGCTACGACACTATTGGGATACATTTCGATATTACAATTTATATTCGTAATATATCTATGTATTATAACCAGACATTAAATTTAAATGAAAAGTTGGATTAAATTTTAATTGCAAGCTTTCTCTCTCTCTCTCTCTCTCTCTCTCTCTCTCTCTCTCTCTCTCTCTCTGCCTTGTCTGCCTATGCAATGTAAACGTTCAGAGAAATTTTAGAAAACAAAAATCGTAGGAAAAATATGTTCTAACGAAAAATATAGAAAGAAGTGGAAAATGATGAGGCAGTTGGCATTCAGATGTTCTCTCGATTTTATTTTTATTTTTTGCTCTATCTATCTATCTATTTCTCTCTCTCTCTCTCTCTCTCTCTCTCTCTCTCTCTCTGTCTCTCTCTCTCTCTCTCTTTCTCTCTAGCGATTCGGTACTTGGAACAACGGTACGAATTTATTTTGCAATAGCTGTACATATATATATAAATAAATATTCATGGCACGCTTTATCCTCGGGAAAAGGGGTACATGCTCGCTCTATAACGCACTGCGAAAACCGTATTCGCGTTACACGCCCCGGAGATAATGGACCTGGCGCGTTATAACCACCTCTACTCTGGCTACGTGCAATGCGATTTATATGAATCATAAATAGGCACGTCATGTTCGCTCGTTTTTCGACGAACAAGATTTGTACTTTGCTTCTACCGGTAGGTTCCTACCTATAATGCTTATATCTACCTATTTCACAGAGTAAAAGTTTTCGTAAAATCCTTGAAAATGTAGAAAAATATCGAACAACCTCGAATTATATCTTCTCATATTTTTCTCACTCGCTCTTTCTTTCTTTTTTACTCGTTAAATAACAGAACAAAAAGTTACGGTAAAATTTTTTCTATTAAAAATTTATATATTATAAATTATTAAACGTCCGATTCAAAATATCGATTAACATTGATAACGAACGTTGTTAAACGAATTTATAAATTCGAATGGAAAAATAAATTTAAATTGTGTAAAATAGTAACTCTAAAAAAAAAAGTGACGAATAAAAAAATCAGTTCGACGCTTTCAGCGTTTATCGTCTATAAAAGATGTTCCTATTGTGTCTCCAACCTTTCATTAAAAACGAGAAAGGAGCATTCATATTTATTGCAAGCTCGTTTCATTGTTTCTGTTTTTTTTTTTTTTTTTACATTTTTTGTTTTTTTTCTATATCTCGAATAGAAAAGAAAAGAAAAGAAAAAAAAAAAAACTCTTTTTTCTTTCTCTGTTTTCTGTTCTTATTTAATGCCTAGAAATTATCAAAAATTGATTAATTGCCGATTCAACGAGGTTAAAAAAGGATGAACGATATTAAATCGTTAATGAGATTGTTGAAATAAAATAAAATAAAATTCAAATTAAATTAAATTAAATTGAATCTAATTGAAATAGAATAGAATCATATAAAAATATTATAGAAAATAAATACGACAGTCGTTACGCGGAAGAAAAGTAAATCGTTCTCATTAGATCGTTCCAATTGATCGTTGATGAATCGTAAAGTACGATTTTTGCTTTACCTACGTGTATTATAACCTCTTGATTCGACGACACGTTACCTTGGGAATTGAACGAACAATTTTTCTCAAATGTCGCGTAAATTGCTTTCCGAAGCGTCTCGAGGGATCGCACGGAAGCGGAAACGGAAACGTAGTGTGCCTCGACGAGACTTTCGATCGTTACACGAGTTTCCAGCAATGTTTATTCTATTTATCGATGTTTCCATGTTTCAACAATTTTCAAGGACTATCGATTATGATCGAACTTTATTAATCTTTTTGCTTCTTTACCGCGACGAACGATAAATTATTGATAATTCAAAATTTTTCTTACAATTTTTTTAAAACGAATAGAATGAGGGAAGGTGATATAATAATGGATGAACAATTTTTATTATTGACTTATCTCTTATATAAAATCTAATATATATATATATATATATATATATATCTAAATGTGTGTAAATTTTTAAAAATCTATTGTACATGCTTGCGCAAACTTATTAAACCTGTTCCAATATTCTTTCGAAACCTTTCCGAAAGAATTACTATGCGTTAATATTTTATGCGAATTCAGGGTACTTATAGCAACTAAGGGGAAACGATTAAAAGCGTAACTTTTTCGAAAGTTTTCTAGCAAGTCGAAGTTATAATACTAAGATGATGGTAACGAACAAGAAATTTTCTCTTTTAATGAAGCTGGATATTAAAGGGGGAGCTTTTTTCCTTTGTTTTATGAACGTCGAAAGAGAGAGTGAGAAAGAGAGAGAGAGAGAGAGAGAGAGAGAGAGAGAGAGAGAGAATTCTTTTTTCTTTCTTTCTTCTTCTTCTCATTTAAAAACTTCAAGTTCTCTTTGTTCGACAAAAATGAAGAAAATATGTGTACTCACTCGAATCGATCGATATTTATCTTTTATATACAAAAGAAAGAAAAAAGAAAAAAAAAAAGGAAGAAAAGAGAAGGGTGTATGATCAAAATAAAAATGATAAGGAAAACAATCGATTGTCACATCAAGAACAAAACCATATTTTCCCGATGTCAAGATTTATAGTCTTGAAAAGTAGAAGAACATTTCTCTGTTGGAAAATTTTCTACTGTAGCCTTTCATCCTCGTCACTTCGAATACGATTAATCGACGATATTATTATTATTATTATTTTTTTTTTTTTTCTTTTATTTTTAAACCCGTCAACTTGACTTTTCCTTTGATGAAAATGCAACAATCAGCGTTATTTAAAATTAAATAATATCGGCGCAATGTAAATATATGTAAATGTACTTACAAAGGAACGTTTATGATATATTTATTAAATAAATAGAAAATATATTTATGTGCATATGAAATATTGCAAGAGAATCATCGTAGTTCTTTGAAGTGGAAATTTACTGAGGAAACCCTTCGGGAAATTATCGTTCAGTGAATCTAAACAAATTGTATATCCATATCGCGATTCTATCGCGTGTTTCAAAGAAAATAATTTTACAATTTCTTGAATCGCATCAGCTTCGTTTTCAAATACTTTATCTATGTTGAATAATATATATATACTTTTAGAGATAAAGAGAGAGAGAGAGAGAGAGAGAGAGAGAGAGAGAAATACATGTATAAGAGGAATTTAGGAAGGAAAATGCAGCAAATATTTAAACGCGAATATTGGTGTTTAGGAAATTCGTGAATATTTGACGGGAAACTGAAATTATCATGGTAATATATCACGAATAAAATATAGTCCATTTAGTTTCATTGCTGTCAATTAATTTATTCAGAAATCATAAAGTTAAAGAAAAGGAGTACGAGCTGGTAAACATAGCGAGGCAATAAATTGCTAGAGCGAGTTCAAATAAACAAAATAGTAATCTCTCTACATTTATGTTAAACGTATGTATGAACATTATGCGCGAGCTTGGACAGCGTGAAACGCATCTCTCATCTCTGCTGTCTCTTTGACGTAGAAACGTACGTGTCGTATTCATTGCATTCAACGAACTGACGAAGAGATAGCTAGAGACAACCAGAGAGAGAGAGAGAGAGAGATAAAATAAGTATTTTTACTTTTAGAAATAGCTATGCTCTGTAAATGTAAAATATATAATAATATAAAAATATTTCGATAAAGATTTAATCGATATAAAAATATTATGAAACGAATTAATTATATCCGTAACGAGTGACGTGAAATAAAGATCTGAAAGATAATTGTTGGAGAGTTGTTTAACACAAAATGTAGAAAAATATATACATAAAAGTGAAATATATAAAAAGATATAATATTAGAAATTCAAGAAATACGTAACAGTGATATTATAAAATAAATAATATATTATATTATTAATTATACAGAGAAGGATTTCAAATGATATAACAAAAGATGGAAAAAGTAATAACACATATATAAATATTCAATATGAAAATGAACAATTCCAGCAGTATTACACGATTAAATAATAAAATGTTATAAAGATTGTTAAAGGGAGGTTGATATGGATGCTCAAAGATCATTAATAATTTCCGAAATAATAGATTTAACGTATTTATTATCAGAGAAAAAAATATAGTAAGAGAGAGAGAGAGAGAGAGAGAGAGAGAGAGAGAGAGAGA
>NC_057698.1:3987181-3991150 GCF_014466175.1 Vespula pensylvanica | reverse complement strand
AGAGAGAGAGAGAGAGAGAGAGAGAGAGAGAGAGAGAGAGAGAGAGAGTGGATTAACAGATTAATCGAATATATTTTATGGTCTCGTTTTCTCGAGCATTGTTACGTGAAAGCGACTGGCTTTCAAGCGATTTGTAAAAGCTCACCGATTTTAGAGCTTCACTGTGTTGCGTAGTCAAACGAATTAATGCATGGGTAGAAAAGTGAAGGCTCTTTGAAAGAATTAGTCAACTGTCAGGAAGGAATTACGTCTGCTATTCGTTAATTTCTTTTTCCACCATTTTTTTTAATGTAAAACGTGAAAAAGAGAAAGAAAGAAAGGAAGAGAGAGAGAGAGAGAGAGAGAGAGAGAGAGAGAGAGAGAGAGAAAGAGAGAGAGAGATGACGTTTTTAGATAGATAGTAATCCCTTCAATTTCTATCTCACTCGTTCATCTACTAATTCACTCTCTCGTACGAACACTTACTCACAATACAGTCCTGATACTTCAAAGTTTCAACGGAATTATGCGTGTCTAACATTTCTTTTTATCCAAACAATGATAAACAATAGTAGGAAAAATAAATGAATAGAAAAGAGGGAAGATAAAATCCGCAAAAATATATACATTCTTACCCCTTTATCCTTCCCCTCTCTTACCCTCGCGTTCTAGCAATCCCGAAAAAATAGATTTCGTACGCAGCACGATTGTTGGATCGAGAGTGCAAGCTAAATTGCAATTGTCTCGTGGAAAGGAGGTAGGGAGAATGGGTGCAAGGGAGGGAGGAAGGAAGGAAGGAAGGAAGGATGGTTGCATTGGATGAGATGAAGAGAAAGAGCGAGAGAGAAAGAGAGATGTAACGAACTGCAGTTTACGTTAAACTGCAAGCTCCGGTTCTCTTCGGTTGTAGGTGGACAGGAAGGGTGCGAAATGCGCGTAGAATCTCGCCGTATCTCGTCGAAATAAATCCCAGAGAGAATTCAATGAGAGAAAAGAGTTTGAGGGAGAGAAAAAGAGAGAGAGAGAGAGAGAGAGAGAGAGAGAGAGAGATAGAGTAGTTACGTGGAGATTCTCTCTCGATTCTCGAGCGTTGAAAAGCAGTTATAAATAAAATCTCTTTTTTACAGGCACACACGTACACACACGTACAACGCTTCTTCTTTTTTCCCCCTTGCACTGACCAATTTAGAAAATCGCACATTTCGTCCTTGGTCCATATTCATCCCTCATTTACAAATATTACTTTTCCATGCAATCGAAACGCACTAATGTCCCGTCTCGGTCATTATCTCGAGAAAGATTTCGAGAAATTAATCGAGCGTCGATTAAAAATGAATTTAGTTAACGACGAAGGTGTACCTTCGATACTTCGGTATACGATTACAAATCTTTCTGTACGCTTTTCTTTTCTTTTTTTTTTCTTTCCCATATTTTTTTTTTCTTTCTTTCTTTCTTTCTTTTTCTTCTGAAAAGCGACGGAGAGGGAGAAACAAAGAAAGAGAGAAAGAGAGAGAGAGAGAGAGAGGAAGAGAGTGCTCGTGAAATCCATTATACCAGACTCTAGAAAGAAAGAATTGTACGAATTTGTATGATGGTAACGATTACAAGTTAGATGTTCTCGGACGAAGAATAAGAATAAGAAGAAGAAGAAGAAGAAACGATTGTTATAGAAAAAAAATAAAAATAAAAAAAAAATAAAAAAAAGGAAGTTAGAAGAAGATAGATATATAGAAGAGAAGAAGTCAGTCGTCTATTCGTAGCACGAAATATTTCTCAGGAGATTCTCGCAGGCTGGCTTTTGTCTTCACAGTTCTCTCTCGTTTCTCTCGCGATTGCACTTACGACAGACTATTCCTATCTTCTTTTCTCCGTTACTGATTATCTCTGGAGTCTTGCCGTACGTACGAGAGAATGAGAAAGAGAAAGAGAAGAAGAGAGATAAAGAGAGAGAGAGAGAGAAAGAGAGAGAGAGAAACTACAAAATAGGTGGCGATGGCATTCGTGGAAGATTAATTTTGGCAGGACGGTTATACCCTGAAGATTCATCAGGTGGATTTAGACGCAAAGACCTTCTCCTCGCTACAAAGCTGAAGGTGTTGCTACTGTTGGGTGTTGTTGATGTTGATGCTGTCGTCATCGTGATGTTTCTAAGCGAGACAAAGAAGAGCAAGCTTCTGCATGGTGTTCTTTGAATATGTGCTTTTCACTGGAGTCTATTCGAAAGAGAATGTGTATTTGTGTGAGAGAAAGAGAGAGAGACAGAGAGAGAGAGAGGAAGAAAGAGAGAGAGAGAGAGAGAAAGAGAGAAGGATAGAAGAAAGTTCAACGAGAGTTCACGGCTGCCTTTCAAACGTAGAAGCAGATAGATGATATAGACTACGCGTACTTACCCTACAAGGGGTAAGAAGAAGAAGACGAAGAAGTTGACTGATACTCTGGGAAACTGAACACTCCTCTTTTCTATGTTTAGGATCGTCGATGTGGAATACTCAAGAAAATACTTAGCTATATTTCGAGAAAATGAATGCCTGTTGCATTCACGAAACAATAGATATCTTCTTAGTTCATTGATAAAACCATATTCTCTATTTGCCATTCCTCTATTCGTATCTTCTTGCTAATTAAATTTCTACAGGAGTAGTTCTGACTGTAATCAGAATTTTATCTCTTTTTTTTTTGTTGCTTTGTTTTCTGTTTTTCTTTTTTTTTTGGTTTTTGTTTTTTGTTTTTTTAATATAAAAACGTAGATACATTCGATCAAAATAGATAATAGTTCGGTTATAAGTCTAACGCGATGATCAATTTTTCGAGACGTCGGAAACGAGTATTTCGTTCAAGTATATATCTATTGTTTCATGAAGACTGATTGTATGTGAAAGATAGATAGAGAGATAGATAGATAGATAGAGAGAGAGAGAGAGAGAGAGAGAGAGAGAGAGAGAGAGAGAGAGAGAGAGAGAGTACTTACAAGCTCAAGATATATTGTTTTATAATGTTCATTTAGAAAAACGAATTTGTTTGAGATCGTTGAGTGATCTTTTGGGAACGATGAGTACGATTATTAAGATGAAAGGAGAGTTCTTAATGAATACTTTCATCTTCTTTTTCTTCTTTTCTTTTTTTCTTTTTTTTTTTTCTATCATCTGCCTATTTTTATCACCAACAAAGATTCAGTTCTTTCACGCTGTAAAATATCAAAAAGCATTCATTAACGAAAACGAATGATCGTCGCTTTTATTTTTTATTTCTTTCTTCATTTTTTCACTTTTTTTTTTTTTCTTTTTATCTTTTTCACGATAGAAACGAAAATGAATTGAGCATGAGAACTCTCTTGGTCATTTACATCAGCTTCATTTCGTTTCATTTTGTCGTGCAAAATCTCAGCTTGAGCACGTCGTTCCTAGATATGTTAACTTTCCCTATTTCTCCTACGAATCTCTAGCATATTCCACCATAGACAAACAAGTTCTGACGATGTGCACTCGTATGATTTCACGTGCGAGTTTTACGTCAGCACGTATAAAAACACAGGACCAGGACACGATGAGAAGAGATTTACTGTTGATGACGTTGCACGTACTAATATATTGCTATATATATATATATATATATACATGTGTGTGCTTATGTATGTATGTATGTATGTATGCATTTTCCCATGTTGCTTCTTATCACGGAAAAATTAATGTTGCAATGTATTCAAAAATTTTCGAAATGTTTTTACCTCTCGCCATTTTTCTTTTTTTTCTCTCTTTATCTTTTCCCTAGAAAATTTTGTAACATTTTTCGAAAAACTGTAAGCGTTAAAGAAGTTTTATAGGCATAAGGAATCGACAGTGAGAAATGATTCGTGTTGTTAAAATGAAACGAAAACGTATTGATCTAAATTGTTAAGGGACGTAAGGGTTCAATTGATTAATAACACATTGTCAAAATCAGAAAGAGAGAGAGAAAGAGAGAGAGAGAGAGAGAGAGAGAGAGAGAGAGAGA
>NC_057698.1:3958797-3987120 GCF_014466175.1 Vespula pensylvanica | reverse complement strand
AAAAAAAAAAAAAAAAAAAAAAAAAACAAAAATAAAAAAGAAAAGAAAAGAAATCATTTCTTTTTTCTTTCCTTCTTTTTCACCCTTCCTTTTTACGTAATAAAAGAGAACTTGAATAATGCGACGCATTTTGTGGAAATGATCGAATGAAAAATTTCTTATGGAATATGTAGATCAACGTCGAATGAGAACTTCGTTGTTATACATTTTTTATCTACAAATTTCTTTCCTAACGAGAAACGTGAAATACTTTAAAAGCGTTTTAACATTATATATGTATTCACGTTTTTCACGAATAAGTTTTGTAATCGAGTTCTCATTATATTTCGATGAATATGAACTTACGGTTAACATTTTACA
This sequence comes from Vespula pensylvanica, assembly GCF_014466175.1. NCBI lineage: Eukaryota > Metazoa > Arthropoda > Insecta > Hymenoptera > Vespidae > Vespula > Vespula pensylvanica. The sequence continues at coordinate 3,986,760 of NC_057698.1, read as the reverse complement.
ATTCCTCTCATAGTTCGTACTTTCTATGATCTTCAATAAGAATCATACATATGTAATAAAAGTTGAGTTATAAGCATTATATTCGTTACGACAAAGGGTACTACTACTACTACTTATGAATTATTCTACTTGAAAAAAGTTATATAATTGTTGTTCTTTTTTTCATATCATTATTTATTATCATATTCATCTCTCAATGGCAAGTGCTTTTTAAAAAGTATGTTCAAACAGTCTATACACACACACACACACATATATATATATATATTCGGTGTCAAGTAAATTTTAAAACTACACACACATACATGTTAAAAACAAAACCATATGATTCCAATTGAACGTTTACATTTCTACCATTTCATGATCCACTTCATTCATCGTTATATTTGACTACAACGATAATTGATCAACTATGAGCGTATATTATATAATATTTAATTTTAAAGAAATAATTGTTATACATAATTAAATGTACTTTTTACGTTATCTCATTATACCATATTTATTTACACACACACACACATATATATATATATATACATCTATATATATATTAAATATCACTTATTAACTTTACTAAATAAATATCGTATAATCTACAATTCCATTTACTAAATCTTAATTTTACTATTCGATTGTATCATTATCAAAATATAAATCAACTATCTCTATCTATGTATCTTATCCTTTTCTTTTCTTAAAAAAAAAAAGAAAAAAAAAGAGAGAGAGAAAAAAAATTTATTAAATAATTAAAAAATAAAATAATCGAGTTAGAGACATCCGTTATTTAACAAAAACAATGATCTCACTCTTAGACTTTATTATGACAAACTGGCTACTCGACTATTTGCATTTTTATACTTGAAGAATTCAGGTTGGCTGTAATAAATATTCCTTCTCTCTCATTCTCTTTCTCTTTTACTCATATATAACATAGGAAAAACGAGTTAGTGTGCGTAAAGCCGCATTCATTTTTCCATAGAGCCACGTGCCTCTCGGAGAGAAAGCGTTGGCGCCGGAATCGACGTGAAAGAACACAGCTAGAGGTGGATAAGAGGTGACATATTGCGGTGCTGCGACTCATGCGCACTGTTTCTTTTACTGGGGTGACGCGCGTCTCTTCGCTATCACGGAAAACGAGAGCACATTCCGGTGTACGCTCGTATCTCTTCGTTGGAATATTTAAGAATAAATCTTCTGAGTGGTAATAGAAAGCCGACGTCGACGGATTATTCGCGTTTTTCGTTACTGCGAAAATATTTCACGATGCCTGTTTTTTTCTCTCTCTCTCTCTCTCTCTCTCTCTCTCTTTCTGTTTCTTTTACTATCTCTTTCTCTTTCTTCTCTCTCTCTCTCTCTCTCTCTCTCTCTCTCTCTCTCTTCTTACCCATCAAGAATCACGTCGCAATCATTTTTCAACGTCGAATGATCTATTTCCCCTATCATCGAAATTTCGAACTTAATATTTCAAATAAATCTTGCTTTAGGTTTTAGTTATTATTGTTATTATTATTAGTTTTTTTTTTTTTTTTAATTATCTTTCACTGTTCTTTCATACTCGTAATTGTTTTCATATTTTCGTAGTTGAAATTGTAATGTAATTATTAGATTGTTGTGTAATTTCAATCATTATCGAACCGAGTCTCATTGAAATTTATATCGTTTTGAGAGAGAAATAATGTTTATTCGATTAATGATGATGATGTTAAGTATTAGTAAGAAAACTTTCGTGATTTTTCTTAATAAAATTCTGACACTCGAGTTTACGAAATATGAGAAGAATCATATAGTAATCTAACTTATATTTTACGTTTGGTAGAAATAATTTCATACATCTACAATTTGTACCGTAAAACTTTTCAGATAGTTAACGTCGTAAATAAAAACAGTGAAATTCGAGATCGAAGATAAATTCATATCGAACATTTCAAATGTCTATTAAATTACGTTTATTTTTTTTTTTTTTCCCATTATATTTCTTATCCGATAATTATATAAACAACTAGAAAGGTCGATCAATCTAGAATGTTTGTACTGACAGATTTGTGTTAGAACTCGTCTGCCGTAACGTCAGATCTATCTACTTGAGAAGGGAAATAGTAGTAGTAGTGTAGTAGTAGTTTACTTCGAGCTTATAGTCAGACTGAGATTTATCGATTTACATATTACACACTCGGATACGCCATATATGGGATGTACGATAGTTAATAAATTAGAGAGCGATATCAAAGTTTCAACGTGGATATCCCCGTTAGTTTGATATTTAACTTAAACTCGTGTACTCTTTGAGAATCGAATTATATATATATATATATATATATATATATATATATATATATATATATGATTAATCGTCCGTAGTTATATAAATACATATGTACATAGATAGTACACTATGTACATACGTGTATACATACATACGTACAAACACAAGTACATTAAAATCTATTACTCTACATGTACTTTCGTGTAACATAGATAATCGATATAAGCGATAAATGATTCCGTTATCAACGCAAATAATATTTTTGAATCGGAAATTGCTAACGGAATTAATACGAACGTTCGTGAATTACCATAGGCAAACCAAATGTAAATGATATGTACTTCGGATTATGCGTTGGGAGATAACCAATTTTTCTAACTATCAAATAAATTTCCAAAATGAATCCTTAAATGCACGTAATTGCAGAATTAAAACGTATTCATGTTTAATGCAGTTTGATATACCACGAAATGATTCAGTATTTTCCCGATAAATTTAATAGAAAATATAACGTTAAATAATGATACTTTTCATATTTAATATACAACAATTTTTTCCTATAAATTTCTCAAAAAAAAAAAAAAAAAAAAAAAAAGAGAGAGAGAGAGAGAACAAAAAAGATAAATAAATAAATCATACATTAAACCAATTAATTAAATTACGGATGAATCCATGATCTACGGAATTGAAATCGATTATTAATCCTAATAAAATAATGATAATATAATTAGTAGAATCGTTGATGTGAATACAAATTTAAATTATCTTTATAATCAAGTATTTCAATAATTTTACATATATATATATGTATATACGTATTTAAAAGGAAAAAGAATAAATAGAAAAAAAAAAAAAGGCAAGTTTACTTTCCTCGCCATAATTTTTTGGTCGAAAGAAGAAAATAAAAATGGTCGAGCAAAGAAGTACGTTCATTCTCCGAAACGATCTCTCTTTCGTTCTAGTGAAATGAACATTTTTTTTCTCTCTTTTCTTTCTTTTTTTTCTTTCTTTCTTGCACGAACTACCCTCGGAACTTCCCTCCTAGTTAGAGGGATAACTTCTGACTTGGCGTACCTCTTGTCTATCCTCTCAACAGTCTCGTCATCCTTTCTCGAGAAATTTTCTCGTTCACCTAGCCCATCGGTTTTTATCAGTCTGAGCCCTTTCCCTTCTCTTTGCTCTTTTTGCAAGTTTAAACCGCGTCACGTGGGCAATAGCGAAGCGGGAATATGTGAGAGTAGATATATATATATATATATATATATATATATATATATATACGTGTGTAAGAGAGTAGAGGAAGGAATATGCGCGCGCAAACCAGCGAATCCTTTTCAGTCTCTCGTCTGACAAGCTTCCCGTCATTCACTTTGGCGCTTGTAATTAATCAAGGGATACTTTAGCTACTTCCTGGCTCATGCTAAAACCATTATCTAGATATGGTGGTAGGGATACAGGGATGAGAGGGTGAGAAACTGGTCTATCACGGTTCTACATTTTACCAGAGGAAATCCTTATTTGAATTGCCCCTTTCAACGCGAACGAGTCCACGGTGATTACCTACATTGCTCGAGAAAACGAGCTGGATACTTTTGAATTAAAAAGAACAAAAAATAGCAAGAGAATAATACGTGTATATATGTATATATTCTTTTCTTCTTATATATATATATATATATATATATATATATATATATATATATTATATTAAAAAGAAAAAAAATATCAAGAGAATATATATATATATTAAATATTTATATTTATAATAATATAATATTTTATATATTTTTATATATATATATATATATGTTGTAACTTTCGTTTTGTTTAAATTATAAAATATTAACATTAGCATTGTTAATCGTTATTATAATTCTCTAATCGTTGGAATAATTTTGATTAACGAGCAATACAAACAATTTGGTGAATCATTAGAAACCAATTTCGTATTCTGTGATTAGGCAAATAAGTTATTGTAATTACGATAAACCGAACAGAGAAGTTACGTCTCTCTAAATGAGAGAATTCTCATCGACAATTCGTTCAAGCATTTCGGTATTGATGAGGCGAGAAACGAAGTGATTCCTACCGAATGATTTATCCAATTAAAAGTTTCCTATAGCCGTGTGATCGTGTTAATCGTTAGAATTGAGACTCCTTGAAACTCGTTCGATGGAAATTGTTACCTGACAACGATTAAACGTATCGAATGAGAATACGAATGCAAATACGACAGTAATTAATTTTGCACGCATTGATAATTACCGAAAACAATAATTCGCTTGTTAACAAAAATAATTAACAATCGTAATAATAATAATAAATTGTAATAAACTTTATCCGGATATTAAACTATCTATTACAAAGTAATATAACATTATCAAGTTAACATATTCACAGTTTTAAAAAACTGATGTGTAGGAACGTTAATTAAAACTTTTCGATAGATGTAACCTTTGTCGTCTTGAGTAATTTTAATTTCAAGAAAATATACACGCATACAGGAATTATTTTTTTTCTTTCCTATTAAAAAACCCTGAATTATTTAGTCAACATTATAGATTATTACGATATCTTTAGATCTTACATTAATGAAAATTTATTTCTCTTATGTATTAGAAGATACAACACACACACACACACACACACACACGTCCAAAAGTAATTACTTTCGTTCGGTAAAATTCAAATTTATTTCTGTTTTTTAATTCATTTCCAAATCAAGATATCTTACGCAACGTCGGCCGTTACTATTAATTCCAAAAGCCGAGAAAGATCGAATATATTTGCGCGATTTAAAAAAACAAATTCAAAGCAGAAACAAAGTTAGAGAGAGAAACAAAAGGATAGAGAAATGAAAAGATAGATTCGAAGGATTCACTCTTAGTACAGTTGCAGAAAATACATAGATGCAGTTCCTATTATCCGTTCGAGGATTCTCTCGGAGATTTTGTTGCGACTGCGTGAGAAAGAAAGAAATAAAGAAAGAAAGAGAAAGACAGAAAGATACATACATACATACATACATACATACATACATACATACATACATATATATATGTAGAGAGAGAGAGGGGGATGACTGGAAAGCGGATGCCATTCGGAAATTGGAAAATATATCTTCTCATGGCAAAAAGGTCAGCCCCGATATAAGTATAGCGTAGCGAGAAGTGGGGGAGGGGTGGGTGAAGGGGGGAGGGAGGGGGTGGATGAGGGATGCTACGGGTGCTCGCGAAATTTTTCTCCTCGAAGCTGCTTACGAGCATTACGACTGATTTATCGTGCGGATATGCTTTGCCGCCTTTTCCACTTGCGAACTGGCAAAGTTAAGTATCGTCTTGTTATGAAAACGTCCTCGATTTCACGTGCTAGATATCTATATTCACATTATATCCTGAGAAACAATTTTTAAGTATAGTTAAGTCAGTAAACAATCATTATTATCCTGATCGTCTTCATCGTTATCGTCGTCATTTAAAAATGAATCAAACTGCGATTATGATTTGTGTGAATCATCGATGATATTACATAAGTAATGATTTTCGTCGAATTCATGAATATCTTGATGAATATTTTGACGAGAAGAAGATAGAAATAGAAGAGTTAATTATCGATCTAACTAATAATTGTATCACTGATTTTGTTGCATGTAACATCTGTGTGATTCACATTCTGATGTAAATAAAAATTTCATCGAGATTGACAATAAAATATTTATATCGTTGTTTAAATTAAATATTGCCCGAACAAACTGTGTACGTAAAGGATCGAAAGGGAGAAGAAGAAGCTTTCTTGCCAATAGCGTCGTGCTTTTTCTCTCGAGGGTGTAAACAGCAAAGCCATTAAAGTTTCAGGTACATTTTTCCTTGTTACTCGAGCCGTTTCCAAGGCTTTCGTTTGATCGTTTTCCTTTTCTATCTCCTTATATGTATATATATATATATATATATATATATATATATATCTTCCTCCTCTTTCTTTCTCTTTGTCTTTTTTATTTTCTTTTTTCTTCTTCTTTCTACGGGTGATGATTTTTGATCCTCAGAGAACATGCCGAGATCGACACAAAATTTTTCCAAGGATATATTCCCTCAGTTTTGAAATATTATATTTTCAACGATGTCGTAGAATAATTTGAAAACTCCTTCTCTTCTCCCGCGTTCTCGTTCATTTCAAGCTCGCCCAAGGCAATCGTTTACGATCTTCAAAGAAACCACAATTTCGGTGAGTTTATCGTATTTTCACGTACGATCGAACATATTGTTATAAATAGATGTAATGAAAATTCTCTTTTGCCTATCGATTCATTATGATGCAGTTGAGCTAATTAATTATATTATCGAGACTCTCTTTACAATCATGCTTTACGGACGAATTATCTCGAAATCATTTCTATATCAATGCTTTTGTATGTTTACATATATACATATATATATATACACACATATACATAATATACATACATACATACATATATATATATATATATATATATATATATATATATATATGGAATAATAACACGATAAATTATGGTGTAATGGTTTTCCAAAAAACATTTTAGTAATTGCTTTGTATCTCTTTCTCTCTCATTCCAGCTATTTTCCAAGTACGAGCTCGTTTAATTAATGCGTAATATCCGATCGGCTACAAGATGGTCGAACCTGATTAGAGTATAACGGGAAATCAATAATTATCTTATGAAGTTTGAACAATTCGATTTACATATATATATATATATATATATATATATATATATATAGAGAGAGAGAGAGAGAGAGAGAGAGAGGCAGAGAGAGAAAGATGGGAAGTTGATAGGCAAGAAAATTTTAGGAAATTTATTAAACAAAATGACGTCAAAATTTATCTAATGGAAATGTTCAGCTATTCGGTATAATCCGAAAGCGTAACCGATAACAAAGTTTGACTCGATAATTCTCGTGAGAACAATGATAAGGAGCCGAATACAACGATGTGTGCTTATCGATGGAACAAAGACGATTCCGCGAAGTGTCTCGACAAGTCCCGAAATGGGGACCTTCGAAATCGGATCTACGAACCACGAAGGAGCCACGTTATTCACAAAGATCGTCTCAGTGGTAGTCGGGTCAGATAACGTTCCACTATCCAGCATCCGTAGAAAGGAGCTTACAGGATGCGTTCTCGTGTTCTAACTGAACATCCGGGGATCGTAGCAGGAACCTCGAGTCTTTTCCAGAAACTGGAGCTCGTCCAATAAATTATCTCAGACTCGTCTCTCTCCTTCTTCTTCTTCTTCTCTCTCTCTCTCTCTCTCTCTCTCTCTCTCTCTCTCTCTGTTTTATTCTTTTTTTCTCTTCGTTCGAAGGATTAACCCAAAAGTAGGTTAAGACCTAACTCAGCTTATGCGAATCTTACCGAATGGATCATTTTTCTACTTATTTACTAAAGATTTTTTTTTTTACATATTGTATATATATATATATATATTGTTTTTCTCTTTGCATTGATAATAGCGCAGTATCAATATTATTTATTTGCCGTTGTTGAACATTGCTCTAGTTTTATGTTGGCTTTCTATTTTTTCATTCCACAATTCCTATCTATACTATAATACATTGTTCATATTTACTTTTCGTTACAATATCTCCCTACAGTAGATTTATTTATATTACTTCTCCCGAGTTTAATAAATAAAACAAATACAATTCTTTGCTTATCGAACAAAGCCTCTAGCCGTAGCTATCATGTACCAATGTTTCTTAAACAGCCAAGTTTGATAGATAAATAACATATAGGATCCTTTGGAAATTAGATTTCCCATGCCATATGTAACGCCATATCACACGTAGAACAGGTATTTAAAATCTAGATGAGATTTACCAAAATTCCTCGTTCTTGGTATCTCTCAGATGGAATCGTTCCATCCATTCGTACCTTTTTTCTTCCCCTAAGTGAAGGTACATATCTCTTCTACGAGAAAAGGGAAAGAATGAAAAGGAACGAAAGAGACAGAGACAGAGATAGAGAGAGAAAGACAAGGACAGACAAAGAGAGAAAGAGAGAAAGAGAGAAGAACAGAGAGAGAAAGAGAACAAGAAAAAGAGAAAGAGAGAGAGAGAGAGAGAGAGAGAGAGAGAGAGAGAAAGAGAAGGATAGACAAAGATAGAGAGAGAAAGAGAGAGGGATAATACAGGAAAAGAGAATCCAATCTTTGGAAAAGGAAGGAAAATTCTTCGAGAGTAATCCAGCCTCTTCCAATCGAAGGGGCAGAAGATCGCACCCGTTGCAATATGTTGGCAAAGTAATTTCAAGCTGATGTTGGAACAAAATAAGCTCGACCTTCTAAGCGTTCTCTCTCTCTCTTTCTCCGTACTTCTTACACATTCATATATACATACTTCTCGTATACATATGTGAGCTTGTATGCATTTTACGTACAACGAGTATCCTCTTCGATGGAATATCAACCTTCTTTGTATATATCTACATACATACATACATACATACATACATATATATGTGTGTGTATTACGTACGTATCTATGTACGTAGGTATGTGTCTATCTGAATGTTCATCCGCGCATGTACGTTCTTTACTGTGGAATTTCATTTACCCCTTCCGGTCGATGTAAAATACGTGATTAAATTGCGCACGCAACCATTGGGGATGGGGGATAGGGAATAAGGGAGAAGGAAGGAAAAGGGAGGAGAACGCACAGCTAACGTTTCGAGGACGTCCTTCATCGTGGAAACGGTTTCGCTGAACGCGCCGAATTGATGCACGCAGTTCAATGCTCAATGACGCATTACCTCACGCCTGATCTGATTTAGTACCCTCCATCTGCACTGTTTACGTTAATTGCTTGGCCTTTGATTAGATCGCCTTCGATCGAATTAAGCAACCACTATGCTAAAATTAATACGATTGATTACGTTCTTCTTTAATTCTTTCGTTTCTTTTTTTTTTCTCTTCATCTGATCTTTTACACGACAAGTAATATCTTGATTTAACAGAACGAGGTAGTATTAAGGATTTTTTATTCTCGGTCAAGTTGACTCAATTTTATTTTAATTTCCATCGATTTTGATACGATGTAACGATATTAGATCGGATATTACAAGCAAAAAGAAAAGAAAAAAAAAAGAAAGAAAGAAAAAGAAATAAAAGAAATTTTGTATTTTAATGCAAAGTTCTAATGTTAAAATTATATCGAATGTATTTATCTTGATCATACCTATACAATATTCTATTTGGATCAATCTATATATTTCCGAATCGATTTGATTAATGTCGAGAATAAAATAACGAAAGAAAGTCTAATTAGAGTTAAATCAAATGACCTTGTTGCAGTCGAAAGATTAAAGATTCCAATTACCCTTTTCTCTTTTTTATCGCAGGAAAAAAAATCGTTCGTAAAGTTAACATTTTTAATAGGGATGATACGAGGATTAGTGTAGAAATAGCGTTTGTCACCTTTTTAGATGGCTCTATAGAAGTATAGAGCCTCATGAATTCTAGAGCGAGAGGGTTAAAGTGCTGGGACGGTTTAGAGCTCGTGGAGTTCTGGCTAGTCGCCAACTTTGAAATCCTAGACCGACAAGCGAGCAAATCACCGAGCGTATAAACGCTCTCTCTCTCTCTCTCTCTCTCTCTCTCTCTCTCTCTCTCTTTCTTTCTTTCTCTCTCTCTCTTGCTAAACTTACAACATTTTGACATAATGGTCAAGCGGTCTCAAACAATAGTAGGAGGGATCTAAATTATTTGATTAATTTCTCGCGAAATTCAATGCAATGGATTTCAATGAAGCATCATTATGAGAAAAAAATTTGTATGAAACTAAAGAAACTATTGAGTATAATCTTTGATAAAACTTGATAACATTTTTACGATTCGAAAAATTTTACGAGGAAAAGAAAATGATTTATTCAATTTACAAATTTCATGAGATCTCAGCTTGTAACTACGTATATAACTTTTAATTGGATAAAAGAAAAAAAGAAAAAAAAAAAAGAAAATGGAAAAGAAAGAAAGAGAACAAAAATACAAGAGTAGATATAATTACGATGTCGGTGATCGATGAATAACAACGGTTTGTTATTTCTTTTTGTGTGAACAAGTTTAAAGTACTTATCAACGAGTAAGTATCGTTGAGTTATCTTCGAGAGAATCGCTAGGATGAAAGCCAACGTGCTAACTTTCGTGTCGTCGGATATCGTTTTCCACGATTCATAATCGTCGATAGTGGTTTCTGCTGATTATATTTACAGAAAGTAAGAGAGAGAGAGAAAGATAGAGAAGAACAACGATTAATTCAGAAAAGAGAACAAAGACGATTAATCATCGTGGCTTCGTTTAAGCCAATATTTTATACCGACGTACAATCGAATATTTCTTTTATTTCATGTAGTTTACTAAGCAGAGTATCAACATATTTCATTTTGTTAAAAGTTATTTTAATTTGTTTCTTTTTTTCGATTTAATTTAATTTAAATTAGAAATTTATTTAAACATGATTATTTCGATATAAAAACATGATTCGTCTCTTTTCTTTTCTTCTTTCCTTTCTTTTTTCAATAAGATTTCTTTTTTTTTTTTTTTTTTTTTTTTCTTAATAAATGATACAACTTGATACTTTATACAAATTCTGTTTTAAGTAGATTATTTAATATCCAGAAGAACTGTGATACATCAAAATTAACGCACATCCAAGCGACTCGTAGAAAATTACATTGTATGATCAAGTCATTTATTATGTATTTTGTAAAATGAATAAAGCATAAATAAATCTATAGAGACAAGTACTATACTATTATTATATACTATTATTATATTCTGCTTCCGTTAGAATTTAATTTTTAAATCCTTAATGAATTATTTATATATTACGTAATCTCTACTAATTAATATATAAACGCATGATTTAAAATGCAAGATACAGAAAAGCTGATTCGTGTCAATTTAAAAAGAAAGGAAAAAGAAAAAATAGAAAAAATGACAGAAGGAAGGAAAGAAAGAAAGAAAGAAAGAAAAAAAAGGGAAGCTAAACGTGTCCGAAAAATCGTAAAGTACAAAATCGGATTACATTCACGATTACACGAAGAAATGTTCGACTTCTCTTTCTTTCTTTCGTCCTTTTTTTTTTCGGCAAATGCAAATTGTGCTTTATAGATCATTCAGGCACGAACACGCGTTTTACTCGCATTCGAAGAATCATTCGACCAAAAAATAAAAAATAGAAAAAAGGAAAAGAAAAAAGAAGGAAAAATGAGAAAAGAAGGAAAAAGGAAATAAATAAATAAATAAAAAAAAAAAAAAAAAGAAAAAAGAAAAAATGGAAAATGCAGTCGGCCGAAAAATAGGTAGTACACCGAGGATTGTATTTTCGGCTTGAATTTTGACCCGCGGAAAAACACAAACCGTGGCTAGGGTGGTAGAAGCCACGCCGAGATGAGTCTCGCATATTCGTACGCTCGAGCGAGCATCTTCATTCCGCTCGGCTTCAATATTTATGCGTGGCTCGGAATAAACCCATCTACCCTCTCCCCTTTTCGTTCCAACTACCAACTGCAAACTCGAAGCCACAACTCGAGTGTACTTCCGTGTAGTGAAATATAAGGAAATTCGTACGTATATGCACGTGTGTGTGTGTGTGTGTGTGTAAAAAGGAAAGAAAAAAAAAATAACATATGGGTTGGACTGAGTTTTTAAATCAAAATACGAAGAATGAGAAAGGGCCGGTGGTGAGGAAACGTTTTAACGATTATCTTAATTAAATATTCACGCGAACGTATTATTAATATAAAAAGGAAATAAGAATTATTTCGTTCTCAAGATTCATTTCATTTTCCTTCCTCGAATAATTTCACATTAAAATTCGTCGGTATTAATTATTATCTTATTAATATAAATTAAGAGTAATAAGAATTATTGCAATTTTTCTTCTCCTCCTCCTCTAACTCCTCCCTCCGATTTTTTTTTTTTAATCAATTTTATATTCAAATTCGTGAAACTGGAGAAACGAATTACCACGATTCGTTTAATTAAATAACAAACTCGTATTATTATGATAATTGAAACAAAAAGAGAAAAAAGAAAAAAAAAAAAAAAAAAAAAAAAAAAAAAAAAAAAAAAAAAAAAAAAAGAAAGAAGGAAAAGGAAAATTAAACCATTTGAAACCTTTGCAATTATGATCGTCAAATTATAATCGTTTTATCTTATTATCGATTAAAAAAAAAAAAAAAAAAAAAAAAAGAGAAAAAAAAAAGAATATATTCGACTGTATATTTAATTATCACCTACACGAGGACAAAAAGAATTCTGCGAAAAAAAAAAAAAAGAAAAAAAAAAGAAAAGAAAAGAAAAGAAAGTAAAAAAGAAAGAAAGGAAAGAAGGAAGGAAAAAAGAAAGGAAAGAACTTCACTATGAAATTCCTTTCTGTCTTTTAAGCTATTGTGATGCTTAGCACGCGTTCTATCTATCACTCGAAGATCGATGAAGATTCTTCTCACTCCTCGTCCCGTTCGAGCACGTAGGATAGTCCATTAATTAAGAGAGCAGCTTACCGTTCTCCTTATTTTTCGACTTTATTTACTTCCTCTTCCATAAATAAGAGACAAAAAAAAAAAAAAAAGAGGAAAAGAGTAAGAAAGATAGAGAGAAAAAGAGAGAGAAGACGTGACAACGTTTCATCGTTAACACAGCACTTTCTTATACTCCTTATTCAACGTTTCATTAATCAATACGCCACATGCAATATTTATATAAGTTTTTATTTATCCAATGAAACGAATTCGACCAGTAAAAATGTTTTTCGTATTTTATCGTATGTCATCATATCATATTTTATATATCCTTCAAAATTGTTATAGCTATCGTATATAGGTGTATGGCGTGTAAATAAGCGGATGTCTCTCGGATTTTCTTTCATTTTTGTCGAGAAATCTCAGAGGATCTTTTGTCCATGAAGGATTCAATAGTTGATATCTCTACTTATCCTACTCTCTTTCTGTCTTTTATTTCTCTCTCTTTCTCTCTTTCTTTTTTTTTTTCCTTCTTCTTCCTTCCTTCTTGGAGATATCAGCTGTAAGAGGTATAGATGTGATAGAATGAGAGTGGAGAAAAAAGGAAGAGATCTATCTTTGATCGAAGATCGAAATGTAATTTAGATTTTTCTTTTCAATTCTCCATTCCGTTCAACTATCGATGATGATCCTTCGGATATTTAATCATATATATATATATATATATATATATATATATATATATATTGTAGAAAGGATAGAAAGAGATTTTCAATACCATCTTTGAAAAAAAAAAAAAAGAAAAGAAAGAAAGAAAAAGTGAGACAGAAATAGCGAGAGAGAGAGAGAGAGAGAGAGATAAGAAATGAGAAAATTGCTTTGGAGATTTGAGATTCATATTTCTCTATTAATTGAACAAGAAATGATTATATGACGTAAAGCTATTAGTATGAACTATTAGTATGAACTGGCCAGGACTATTCCACGTAAAGCTATTATCATATCCAAAATGTTGCTCACGTAATCCAGTCTTCAACGAGCTTAAACCATAGTAATCTGAGGGATGCAAGATAGTGCCCATAGATAGCACGAAGATGAATAGCCTGACTCGACGTTGTGAGGACGATTTCCTCTACACTAACACCAATGACATTGTCCATACAAAGGTTTAACCTCGACGACTTTACTGTGTATCACGTGTGTTCCCTAATCAAAGCTTAGGAATTCTACAATAGCGTACGAACAGTACCTACGAAGTTTATCCATTATTATGGAAATATATGGAGGAATTCAATACGGTGGAATAATCTTTACATATATTGACGAAAGTGAAACAATTATTGTAATTAAATAGGAATTTGCGAATCGATAATCTATTAATAAGTAAGACGAAGTTGAATTAAATATCGTGGCTTAACAAAAGTCTATTATACTATTTATCAGAAATAATTTATTATATTATACTTTAACGTTACTATGATATTTAAAATTGAATTAAAAATGCATGCTCTGTTTATATTAATTCATATTCGCGTTATCGAGAGAAAACGTGTAATCAATCGTTATTTTCTAAATTGAAGAAATTAATTGAGAAAAGGGTATTGATTTTCTAATCCTTCGAAGTCTCCTTAAAGAATTATATATACATAAATATTTTAATTTATTATATGTAAAATTTAATAAGAAAAAGATATAAAAAGAATATATATATATATAGAATATATAATAAACATATTATAAATGAATTATAATTATTACACATTACATATATATATATATATATATATATATATATATATATAAATATTATAAATATATTAAAAGAATAAAAATAATAAAAACCGACCACACTATCGTCCCAAATAAAAATTTATCCTAATACAAAATTCGATAGTAATCCCATTCGTGACATATTACACATTATATAGACACCTACGTTACAAATACATTATAAATAAATTATAATTATTACACACACACATATATATATATACATATACTAAAATAACAAAATTAATACAGAAAGACCATACTAACGTCCCAAATAAAAATTTATTCTAATACGAAATTCGGTAGTAATCCCATTCGTGAAACCTCGTTAATTATTACGATGTAGTTGAAGAAATCGTTCTAGTATTCGAGTTTAGGGTACTTTATACGAAGGGTGACCGATACCTATCTTTATTTCACGTCGAATCGATGTGCCATCGTTTGGCATGGGGTTGGATAGGGTGAGATGCGATGGGATGGCTGGGCTCGAAACGAGAGTCGCTTTTCTAGAAGTAGGTCGCACGGGTCGTTACTTCGCGACTCCTACACGCAAAAGTGGGAACGCTTTGGAGTGGGTTGAGGATGCTGTGTTGGAGGGTGGATGGCCTCGGAGAAAAAGAAGTCCGGACGCGATATTAATGGCGCGATGGGTGAAGTGGAATGCAGGAAGACATTTATACGAGTCGGCGTACTACGGAACGTCGGACAATGCTGGGCAATAAAGTTGGCACAGAAAAGGGTTAGGTAAAATTGTGCTCTATAAAAAGGCGTCTGCGAATGATTTCTTGTCGACCGGATTAACGGAGTCCTAGAGTGGCCATTGAAGTGGGACGAAGGGGGAAATCGAGCTACGATGAACACAAAAGAAGTTTTTTTTTTTTAAGAAAGAGGAAGAGAAAGAGAGAGAGAGAGAGAGAGAGAAAAGTTTCTTTCCTTCCTCTTTTTTTTTTTTTTTTTTTTTTTTTAATAATTTAATTCTATATTTTATATGAGAAGATTTCAAACATAATCGTGAAGCTTTAATTGCTTTTTTTTTCTTTTCTTTTCTTTTCTCTCTCTTTTTTTTTTTTTCATTCTCCCAATTTGACCGAATCACATTAACATATATATGTTAATTAATGATTAAATATACATACGTATTCGATAATTATTTATTAAATATACACACACGTATATATATGTATGTATAAAATGTGTATATATTTAATAATATGTATAAAGAATAAGATTATATTAATATATATATATATTATATGTATTAATATTATTAATTAATATATATATATAAATGAATTATATTGTATTAATAAATAAAAACAAAAATACTTAATTACGTAGTTTTGTTTTTTCCTATCAATATGCATACGAATCGATGATCGATCAAGTTTACTTTATGACAATGTGAGGCCAAAGAATAAGGTCAAATGTTTTTCGCGGTATTTAAGAAACCAATCGCCCGTTTGACTTTTTTATACAAAGAAATTCATTAAAAGTTAGATTCGTCGTCTGGACGTATAACCAAGCTCGCCATTTCTTATAATCCTCTTATCGTCAGCGTAACGATGTCGTATCCATTTCAAAATCACGTTCTCATTATTCGATGAACTTTTAATTACTTCGGTATACAAGCGACTAAGACGTTCCCTTGCGGGTGTTCGGTTAAAGGAACGTCGATACGAGGGAGCTATTCGAATGCATCGTTGCACTGCCAAGAGATCTTTAATGAAATGCAAATTTGAGGCCGTACCTAGTCTCCGGAATTTGAAGTTATAAGCTCCAGTATGGGTATTACGAGTCTGAGCGTATCTATACTTATTTACATGTGTGTTGCTTAATGACTAAAGGTGACTTAACTCGATTAAATCTAATTTATTTTCATCTAAGAATATTTTCTAAATATTTCATTATTTTTTTTTCTAATCGTAAATAAAAAATTACAATCTAAACATACATACGTATGTACATAGATATATTATATATACGTGTCATACAAAGAATGCTTTTAAATATTTCATTATTTTTTTTTTCTAATCGTAAATAAAAAATTAAAATCTAAACATATATATATATACACACACATACACATATAGATATATTTATATACGTACATGTTAATCAATATAATAAATTTTCATGTAAGTTCGATAAAGCTCGAAAAATATATATCGAGTTTTTTTTTTTTCAAAATCATAAATATTAAAATTAACGTATACTATTTATATAGAATGCATTTATCTGTGCTGTTAGCTCTAGAACGTATTATCGGGTCTATATAATTTTTATTTTATCTACACGCAACCAGTACGTTTAATATTTTGAACTTATAGGTCAACTCTTTAACAGCAATGAATGCTTTCTCTCTCTCTCTCTCTCTCTTTTTTATTTCCTAACGATCCAATTTAGAAGCCGGCTACGATTTTTCGCGAAATAAACATCGTTGAGAATTATATATTTACTTTGTCATGAGGCAATTTGTACGAAACCGGACACATATCGAATATCGATATCAAAGAAAAAGAGAAAAAAAAAGACAGAGAAAGAGAGAGAAAGAAAAAGAGGTAAAACTGTAAAAGTCAGTCGAGTTCGTTTCACCGTAGAAAGTCGCACGTGTTCTGGACGTTGATCCGACGACGAGGATGAAGAAACGTGCCATTTCAGTTCACACTGTCTCTCTCTCTCTCTCTCTCTCTCTCTCTCTCTCTCTCTCTCTCTCTCTCTCTCTCTCTCTCTCTCTCTCTCTCTCTTTCTTTTTCTCTTTCTATCTCCCTATCTTTATCGCTCTCGACTTTCCACGAACCGTGACAAAACGTTATCCATAATTGAATCGCGGATATTTCAGGCGAGAAACGCGATTGCTTTCTCTCTCCTTTTAGAAATAAGAGGGAAAGGAAGTAAGAACATGAAAGAGAGAAAGAAAGAGGAAAGAATGATTTTTCAGTCTCTCTAATAGAACCGATTGTTTCGTCGATGAAATAATCGAATATCTCTATGATTTTATCGATGGCTTTTTCCTATGAAAATGAAAGACACTGAAAGAGAGGGAAATTATTTTTAATATTAGTGAAAACACGTAGATACGTGATCGGTTCGATATAATGTGAGATATTGGTCGGAGGTCACGTACACTGTGGTCTACCATATTTCTATACGATTACTATAAACGAATTTATGTCGTTATATGCGTTTCAATTTCTACAAACACGATACAAATCTAGGTTTACGTAAACTCGATTACAAAAATTGTACAAATTATTTATATTCATATTATACACACAAACATATATATATATATATATAAAATCTGAAAGAAATAAATATAAAATGTCTCCACAAAAAAAAAAAAGAGGTATATAAAAATGATTTACATTATATTTTGCCTTACCGATCCTCTTCTCTAAAAAACACATAGCAACTCGTTCTCCCAATCGTATATCGTTTTTCAAAGATCGTAGAGAAGAAGAACAGTGGGCAGTATTTCTTTTTCATGGGTTCGTTTTATTTTCTTGGACGATGGGGAAGATGCAGGAATCTTTCACAGTAGACGCGTAAAGTGCAGCTTTCCGTCCGATGTCCTGTGTTTCCGGTGCCTTCAATATTTCATATGCCACTTGTTTCCGCTAGAAATGCTACTTTATGTATATATGTATATACATATATATATATAGTCACAAATATATACGTATATATCTATATATATACATGGAGAAAGTCCGAGTCATCCTCTGGGAGTGATCTTGCGGTTACAGCCAAAGCTGTCACCACTTTTTCTCCATATTTTCCACGTCGTATACCCCTTCCCTATTTGTTCGCTCGATCGCACATTTTTGTTCCACCGATTGGACATACAAATTCGCAGGAATATACTGTGTATCTTGCCGTTTTCATCGAAACGATGGATTACGAAAAAAAAAAAAAAAAAAAAAAATAATAATAAAAATAAAAAAGAGGGAAAGAATGTGTGTGTGTGTGTGTGTGTGTGTGTGTGTGTGTGTAACGATTCTTTGCGTATATGTATAAAATAGAAGCTATTCGAAAATATATTATTTACGTTTTAACTGTGAAACGAAATTGTTATAACGTTATAAATTTCCTTCCTTTATAATGTATTCTGTTACAGTAGTTCGAAACGATTTATCCTAACGATTTATTCGCTATAAATTCGATCAATTGCAAATCGTTTTTCTATTCTTGTGGGATGAAAAATAGGAAGGAAAAAAAAAAGAAAAGAAAAGATAAACGAAAAGGGAGAAAGATAATTCGAATTTGTATAATAAAACATATGAAGAAAATAAATGAGATTATAAATGATTTATACGATTAATTTTTTGTTTTAAACGTTACAATAAATAAGATGGAAAGGTAAAGAAATCAAACATGATTGTGAAATAAAGAAATATAGTACTTGCATGGTAGAAGCATGAACTTTATCAATAGTTCATGTAACCAACGTACCTACATAGGAAAGCCTTTGTCGAGCTTTCCCCTGTGGGGTAATTAATGTCACTTCGTCCGAAGGCTATTTCCACACGAGCATTTATCCGTTTATACACTAAGGGAGGGATGCTAAACAATGATGGTGCATCATTTGCTTGGACGAGTTTGACATTCTGATGAAAATTATCTATCGCGAAACGAGTCGAATCCATGGGGTGAGATCGTTATTGGCTGTCGGTGAAAATAAATGCCGTTACGTTTTACTGCCAATTATCGTAGAATCGATCGTTTGATAGAAAGAAACGAATACACAAAAAAGAGCAAGAGAGAAAAAGAGAAAGATAGATTTTGTTCGTTGCTCGAGAGTTTTTGAAACTTTTGAGGTCATATGAACTCGGTGCAAAATATAGTTTGTAAAATTACATATGCTTGCTCGATGTGTATTTCCCTTTCTACGTTTACCTATATAGCATAAAATATATGTGTGTGTGTGTGTGTGTGTTGTAGATATAAATATATATATATATATGTGCATATAAATATAAATATATGTATATATATATATATGTACGTGTGTTAGTATATAGGTACATACGTATCTACGTGGTCTCTTGGTCACGGAAAGCACTGAATAGTTGATAAACGTTTCAAAGGGAATGAATTTGCCCAACACGAGCTTGAAAACTTGGTACCACTACCTTCCACGAGAGCTTCGTGATTATTAAAATCGTTTATCGTTAGAGGCATTATCGTTTACATGCATTTACTTCGTTTGTTGGATCGATGCCGTCCCCCATTCGTTGTTGGTAATAACGAAGCGGTTCCCGTTATCATCGGCGATCTAAATCCTACTGACAGAGGTAATCCGAATGACGATGGTGACATATCGATGATAATAAGGGATTAATGAGTCAACCGAGTACAAAGAGGAACGATCGTAAAAATGTCCATTGACATTTCGTTAATTTCGCTTCGTTGATGATACCATTCGAATCTCATTAATCGTCTATAACAAATAAAGCCGTAGGAATTGACAAACATTCCTGGTTAGGCCAATCAATCGTTAAGTAAATCGTATGTATGTATGTATGTATGTGTGTGTATGTATCTATGCATCTATGTTATTGGACAAACGTTATATATTTCCTACGATCAAATTTCTTATTCCAATAATCGCCAAAATATTTCGGGACATGAAATAATATTGATGCGAAGGATACAAGCAAACCTTGGATTTTGATTTATTCTATTCGTAATACTCGATAAATATGTTTGAGTAAGTGATTTCGTATAAAACAGGATAATTACGACCGATAATGATTTGACGAATTACTGCAATTTGTCAGTATTATATATATATATATATATATATATATATATATATATATATATGATATATAAAGAACACAAAAAGAAAAAAGAAAAGAAAAGCAAGACTTTCAAATGTCAAAACACTTTGTATATTATATCACTTTTTCATTTACCTCGCAGTTAATGAGGAAAGTAACAAGATTATCACAATATCTTCCTAGCGAGTTTCCCGCTGCATTTTTTTTTTTTTTTATCATGTTAGCGGTATATAAAAAAGAAAAAAAGAGAAATAAAAGAAGAAAAAAAAAGAAAAAAAAAAAAAGAAAAGAAGTAAACCAAACAAGCAACAAATGAGGCGAAGCTCTGGCGCTGGAATTAAAGAACTAAAAACGAAAAAACAACAACAACAAAAAGGACAAAAAAAAAAAAAAGAAAAAAATAGAGAGGAAAAAAACAAAAAAAAAATAGAGAGAGAGAGAGAGAGAGAGAAGATAGTTTCTCGTATATTTCGCACCTTTTTCTCACGTTACTCTTCTTTCTCCCAGTGGAGTCCTTGAACCAAACCACGTAATGAAGTATTCCGTGAAAATGCTTATACGTTGGCGATGCTTTTCCTAGTCTCGTTCGTTCTTGCAATTCTTACGCGTTAGGCAAGCAACATGGATAAAATTGCATGGTCCGACTCGAGAGAAAAGAGAATGGCTCTCTATGTAATCTGCAATTGTAGCTAGTTTGCACCGACGAGGACGATGAGAGAGAGAGAGAGAGAGAGAGAGAGAGAGAGAGAGAGAGAGAGAGAGAGAGAGAGAAGAAGAAGAAGAAGAAAGGCATTCCTAGCATACGTAACGAACGACGCTAACGAGCTTGAGCTTTTGTGACTCTTGAAAAATTGGATTAGTACTTTATGAGCGTCGTTCGTTTCGTTGTATACGGCGTGTCCTATGGAAATTTTATGATAATCACGCAGTGAAATGATAACAAAGAGAGAGAGAGAGAGAGAGAGAGAGAGAGAGAGAGAGAGAGAGAGAGAAAGAATTTGTTAGAGATGTTTTATTTAATTTAGTTCGAGTCTCAATGTTATTCTCGAAATAGTTTTATCGTTGTTGAAAGAAAGAAAGAAAAAGGAGAGAGAAAAAAAAAAAAAAGAAAAATTTTCGTTTCACTTTATTGATATCTTATTATTATGATTGTTATTATTATTTTCTATTTTTTTTTTCTTTTTTTTTTTTTTTTCTTTTGTCATTAGAAAGTAAGTAATGCTACCGATTAACTTCAATTAGAAAAGTAATCACGAGCGTAGTTATAGTTGCGAACGTGCTAAGGAAATGCAATTTTCAACGCATCAAAGTTTTCTAATAAAGAGAACACCACGCCTGAAAGCGTTTAAAGCTCTCATCTACATCTGCTCTCTCGGAACGTTCCCGATACATTATGCCACTGATATATAGTATTTAACGACATCGAACGTTCGCGTTGAGTGCTTGCGATCGACGATATTTCGCATGATCACGGCCGAAAATGGGAAAACTATCGAATTTGCGTTATCTATTGGACAATCATATTTCAATGTAAACTACGAACGTAAAATAATTTATGCTTGTTCGTGTATATATAGTTATACATTCTATAAAATAATACAATGATCAATAAAAAGAAAGAAGAAAAGAGAAAATAGAAAACAAGAAGAAACAACACGTTAACGTGAATTTAAAAATTGCAATTGTATGCATTTAATTAAGAAATATTATTTGTAATAATAACAATAACAACAATAACAACAATAACAACAACAACAACAACAATAATAATAATAATAATAATAACGAGAATGATGCATCGAATTGGGCGATAAGCAATTGTCGATATTTTCATTATTCGATATTTAAATAAACAACGACTCTTTATCGTCAGTATCGTTTATTGAAAATTCCGACGTTACTTATATACGAGTAACCTTTGAAAAATAATAATGACGATGATTTTTTCAATAAATTATTTCAATTCTTCTTAATGTAGCAATAAAAAATGTAGAAACTCATTGAGAATGACAATCGAGATTTTTCTTTTCGAATAATTACCAAGCTCGTTTTTAAAGGGACTCTTTTAAATATCGTTTCGAATGTATCCTCTTTTTCTCAATGATCAACAAATCCTTTTGGAAATAAATGCCCTTTCGTTCTTTTTTTTCATTTTTTCTTTTTTTTTTTCATTTCCTTCCTCCGTCATGGTTCATTTAACTTCGAATCCCGTTCCATTCTGAAATCGGAAGTATCATTAATCTTTCCACGATACATCGCCGTGAGCAATGAACTCTTTACGCTCATAATAATCGTAAGGAACTTTCCCATAAACTGTGAGCATTCAATAGAAAAGTATATCAACGCCTTGGCCATTATCGGAGAGCTATCAGCGAGACAATCGATTATACAATTTTGTATGATCGTGAAATATGTGAATGATAGAAAGAGATGAATAGAAAGAAAAGAGTAGAAATAAAGAAAGAGAGAGAGAGAGAGAGAGAGAGAGAGAGAGAGAGAGAGAGAGAGAGAGAGAACATTCGTTAAAAGGTGAATGAAATCATTTGAACGCTTTTAACATTTTTTGCAAGAAGACAGTCACGTGCAGTTGTTTTACGAAGTAACGAACTTGCATAATTGCATGAGTCCTACTAAAGTAAGTAACACCGCGTGCCACGTATAAATAAGATTTTCACGAAGAAATCAGGGAGAGAGTCCTTGGCTCTTGTGGAAAAGCATCCAAGTGACTCTCTCGGAAGGAGCTAGGCCACTCAGCTTAATTTCACTGAAAATACTTGAGACAAGAAAGTCGAGTGATTCTTTTTTGTCTTTCTTTCTTTTCTTTCCTTTTCTTTTTTTTTTTTTCTAACACTTGCACGTTTCAGGATAAACTGAAAGGGTAAAAAAAGTTTCAGGATAAACTTACTCTCTCTCTCTCTCTCTCTCTCTCTCTCTCTCTCTTTCACTTTCTTTCTTTCTCTCTTTCTTTCTTTCTATCTATCTTTTCTACGTGTTTTCTCGATCGTGAACTACAATTCTACAAATTTAAGCAACCAACCGGAAGAGAACGAATATAAGGATAAGTGGATAGAAAACGAATGCTCAGAGGAGGAAACTAGAAAAGGAAGTAGAATAGAAAGATAGAGCGACGTATATCACAATGGTGGCACGTTTATACGCCCGCCCGAAACTCGGCCACTCGAGGATTTTAAGATACGTGCGATGATTCAAGTGTATTTAAGCCGTTATAAAGCACACTTCTTCGAAGGGATGAAAACTACCCTGTGAGATGCACATACCCCGTACCCCTTAATACGCCTGATGCATTTTCACGAGAAAACGTACTTGTATGGTACTTAACTGTATACTCGTGTGTATGTTTATCTCTGTGTACGTGTGTATACGAAACTATATACCATCACATCGTTCAACGATAATTGTCAGATTTTTTTTATCTTTATGACTCAGGAACACACACGGGAAAGAAGTTTCAAGTTTTATCGTCGTCTGAAGTTTCACGTTAAATTACTGCTAAATTATCGGTACACACATTTAGATGATACTAAAAATGTATAGTTTCATAATGACAAAAACGTTTTCATTCCTTATCTTGCGACAATTATAATTTAGATTTGTAATTACGAATTGTATTCGATATTGTTAATCGAAGATTCTTACATATCACTTTTTTCATCTCTCTCTCTCTCTTTTTTTTCTTTTATTTATAACATTCAGTCGAAGCGTCGCGTATTAAGATTTTTCCTTTTCTTTCTTTCTTTCTTTTTCTTTCTATTACGTTACGTATTAACATTTTGATTTTAATCAAGACTTGTATTTCTTTTCGGGTTTATTTAAACTTAAGGAAGTTTAATTAAAATTCGATTATCACGACAGTTTTCATCGCGAAATACGAGGTTTCTTTAAAATGTAGCTTTAGAAATATCCGATGCGTAATATCATCGAGTAAGGATCGTGGTGATGGTAATACGGTAATGGTGATGGTGGTATAGCAATGGTGATGGCGATGGTGGTGGTAGTACTAATGAAAAAAAAATACTCGAGGAAAAATTCGTAACGAGATCGATTCAGTTCCCGTGGGCTAAGGTACGTCGTTCGGTTATAGCTATACTGAAAACCCGAACGAGAAGCTCGTATTTCAATTCTAAAAAAGTTGATTCAACTAGACATTAATTAACGCACCTTTTGCACGCGAGAGGTTCAAACCATGCGCGAAACTTCGAAGTCGTTGCGAGGATCGATCTCTCGACCTGGTAATATTGAAATCGCGCACGTTTGTAATCCTCTTTTGTTAATCTTGACTTTTGATCAACGATATCGAAATTTCGTATACCTTAGTAACGATCAACCACAAAATTTCAAATAGATTCTTTTATTCTGTTCGCGATGATCGAAGATTTTCACATCAATGAAATAATAAAATTCGACGAAACGTTAATTATTGTCCACATATATTATATCAAATCAATATTTATATCAATCAAATATTTATTGATTTGTCATAATCAGATATTTATTTATTGATCGATTATATCAATCAAATATTTATATTGGACAAATATAAAGAAAAATTTTGTACGAATCGTCCCGACTAGGAAACGACTTTTGCTTTAAATATTTTCTTTCTTTTTTTTTTCTTTCTTTCTTTCTCCCTCCCCTATTTCCAAACTTGTCAGAAATATTGAAAGATGATCCCTCTTTAAATGTACCCCTATCCTGTATAATACATAGATATATGTATATATATATATACATACGCACAGATATAAATATATACTCTAGGTCTTGTAAATAGAGAGTCTAGGAAATAAATCGGAACACGTATACGTTTCATACGACTAGATGGTGAATGCATGCCTCTCGAATAGCGCTTCGGGATACAAATCATCGCGAAATAGAATTTCTCGATGCAGTGGATCCTTCAGTGCCGTTGCGGTTTGCCATTACAGACACGAAAGTCGAAGAAATATTGTGATATCATAATACATCGAACGATACATAACGCGACGAAAATGCGAATTCCTTCTGAGTTTGAATTTCCCTTCGTACATCCTTTCACCTTAGTTCTCTTCTGATATTCTTACTAAAACCTCGATAATATTCTTGCATCTTCGTCACTTGATATTTCTATCTACGAAAACGAATTTCGCGATGATTTTCAATAACATCGACGGTTGTCTCTGTCATTTTCGAAAGTTTTCCAATACAGCTCCTTTAAATTAATAAAAAGAGAAGAAATAAAAAAAAGAAAAAAAAAAAGAGAGAGAGAAAGAAAAAGAAACGAAGAAGGTTCTCAGAACTGTTTTATCTTTCTATCAGTAGTATAAACACTTATACGTATGACATGTCAAGACTGTCTCTCTTTTTAGCAAAGACTCGACTACTTGAATAGATCACGTCATATTCTACGCTTTGAGACATCTTCTTCTTCATTATTTCCCAGTGGTGGAGTTTAAAAAAAAAAAAAAAAAAAAAAGATGAAAAAGAAAAGAGGAAGAGCGTACCTGAGGGTATAAAATGTAAGGTACCTAGCTACCTATACTAGAAAACACTGTATCTATATACGTAGAAATAACCTCGTTTCAGCTTTACTTGTATGTCTCTGTGTAAGATATATATATATATATATATATAATATTCTTTTTTACGACACGAAAAGAGGCTCGTAGTTTTGTCCCGGTATACTCTAAGATGTGTAAAAATATAAAAATTCCCTTCGACGTTCCGCCATTTTGAAGAAAGTTCCGAACGGAAGTCATGGATCTGTATTCGCGGCTCTTCTCCAGATGCTTCTCGTTTCGGAATAATCCCGAGACGTCTTAGACGAGCTTGCCAAACTTCAGATTATTACCGACTTCGTGATAACCCAAGGAAGATTATTTAACAGAAGTTAGACCTAGAAGGAAACTTCTTGATCCGTTGATATAACGTATTCGAATTATATTATATTTCGAGTTTCTCTCTCGATTATCCGTTCACTTTGACGTTTAATCACCGGCTAAATCTTCTACGAACGAGAAGAAAATTTAAAGTTAGCCAATTAAAAAGTCTTTTCGTTTAATCATGCTTATCTTAAACCGGGTACGTACGTACGTACATACGTATGTATGTAAGAGTAGATAGTATGTGTAAAAGGGAAAATAAAAGAGACTCGTTTGTGTCAAGAGGGTAAGATTAATCGTATGAAAATGGTCCTAGCAAAAAGTTTAACTGCGATAGCTTTCCACCCTCTCCCACTTTCAACCCTGTCGGTCCTTCCTCCTCTCCTTCAAAAGCTAGAGCTTTTTTCTCTGTAACGTTAACGACGTTACCTATTTGTCCTCGACGAAAGTTTATATCCTGTCTACGTTCGTACTAGGCCACGAATGCAGGTGGCATGTACTACTATGCAATTCTCATGCATATTCAGGTGAGCTTGGAATCTGTGTACACCATCTACTCCCCACAATCACCTCTCCCCCTTCTCGACCAACTCACCCACCTACCCTTTACCGCTCTCCCGAAATTCAATGTTTTCTATCCCGTTCTCCAACATTTCGTTACCTTCTACGAACGTTCGAACGTTTCGATAGTCGTTACGACATCGTTTCTAGTCTCGTATCAAACCTCGTTCGATCGAAAGAAATGAAATTGAACAGGGCGAGTTAAACGTATACAACGTCGATACAACCATTGTGTAAATTTGTTATTACACAATCGTATGTATATATTAATTATTTCCTCGCCGCAAAATTAATTATTAGTTACATAGACGAAGTTTCTATTATTAACGTTAGCTAATACCGTAGAAATTATACTTGTTGTTGCTACGAATTTGTTACGTCGAATTATATAATTTCTTTCTACGTATAAGAAATGAAAGAAAGAAAGGAAAAAAGAAAAGACATTAGGCCACGTACAAAGAGTCAATCGTATAGACGATTAAAACTAATTGAGATTAAGTTTCATAGAAATTTTCGAATCATTATGCACTGTGATATTTAATGATTTTAATTAGATTCAAGGAGCTTCGTTGACGATCCATATACTCAGTTATGGCAATCGCACGCGCTATACATATCTTACGCGTACAATGATGTTATTTCTTCGATAAATATAATTTACAATCAACGTTCGTATTCAATAATCCTTTGAGTAGCGATAACGAAGGGTTTAGCATGATCCGATGAAAACGGGATCGCCTTTAATGCTCGTGATATTGATTCGTAGCGTTTCTTTTTCTATATATCTATATATACACCTATGTACAAGAGAAAAAAAGTTGGCCTGCTATCTTGCAAGTACACTCGATAGTCCTTGCTCGTTTTAATCTACGAGAAACGTCCTGCGAAACATATCTCCGTGTATATACAGCGTGAACGCACCAATGAAAATTTTCCGAATATATTACATAAGTTTATTGTGAAATGTTGAAATGTACCACATTTGTAACAGTATATCCCTTGAAAATTTCATAGCGTAATCATTAAATATAACCATTAACGTATCGCGAATGTTGGGTAACGAAAATGACGTTTCGAAATGATTGAAGATAATAGATATTATTTCACGTTCAATTATTTTCTGACGCCTGTATATAAAAATAAATAAATAAAAATAAGAATAAAAATAAAAAATAAAAAAAAAAAAGATAAAAGACAAAAA
>NC_057698.1:3954637-3958787 GCF_014466175.1 Vespula pensylvanica | reverse complement strand
AAAAAAGAAACGAGAAAGTAGGAATTGAAATAACAAATAAATGAAAGAATAAATGTCGTTGGTAATATTTAATAGAAATATTATATAATTACAATATAATATTATTTTTAAGAAGTAGATAAATTACTCGTCTCTTTTATTAAAAGTATTCAAAATGAAAGTATATACGAAGCATCCGTTCTTAACAAAACAGAGAATACTAAAGTCGAGCATTCGGTTGGTGACAGGCAAGGATTAAGCAAATGCACGCCAGCGAATCCTGCAAATCCCTGAACCGTTTGCCGCTGACGCGCAAACTGAAATCTCTACGTGCAATAGGAGGAGTGTGGGATACGAGCTTGTTGATCCACGTAATTGTTTCCGGAACGTGTATCAGCCGATCGAAAGCTCTGATATTCTTACTAATGGCTACCCCAACTGATTACATCCAATGTCGCTCGTCAGTCTAGAAAATTGGAATCTCCCAACGTTCGACGGTATCATTTTATCTCTCTCTCTCTCTCTCTCTCTCTCTCTCTCTCTCTCTCTCTCTTTCTCTCTCTATCCATCTATCTTTCCCTCTCTTTTTTTTTCTTTTCCAGCAAGAGCGAATTAAAAGGAGGCCTTGGTAAATTTATCCAACTCCGAGCTTTTCTCGTATCCCTTTGAGCTTTACACAAGATGGTACAAGATAGATATCTCGTTGGGTAATAAACTTCTGGAACACCGAACACGAATCATACAATTCCGTGTGACTACAAAGAATCCGTCGTTATGATCATTGAATATCAGAGAATGAGACTCTACCTAACGATCTCTTCTCCTGATTGTGAGAATGAAACTTAAAAGAAGCACTTTTGAGTAACATTCTACTCTTTCTTTCTTTATACAGCTGATCCTCTCGTGATCATTCTCTATCGAGAAACGACGTGCTTTTAGTCTGGCCTCGTTCGATAATCAATGCAAATTTTTCTTCCCCTCGATTTTATCGCGTTGAAAAAGCTTCCCTACTCGATGTTCCATCTTCCTTTCACCGGCAATGCAAATAATGGAAATTTTTCAAAGTGCAGCTTGCCCACTGCAATCTATCCTTCGAATCAAATCGGATCGAATCGGATCGCATCGGATCGAATCGTATCGGATCGAATCAAAATCGAATCGAATTTACGATGACGTAAATTTGGCCGCGTCTATTAACGCGAGTCTCACTTATCATCGCTTCGAATTGACCCGTCCGTGCTGACTTACAGAAAGCAAATCGCTGATTCACCGCTACTCGATCCAGCTGCTCCGTCTACGGTTATATTCTTTACTTGTCTTAGTTAATGCGACCGCGAATCGCTCACGTATAATAGAACGCTCTTCTTACCGTTCGTCGTTAGTCTTAGGGTTGGAGGCTCGCCTTTTAATTCGCTCGACCTTAATACGCTTACGTTCATTACGTTCGCTCATCTTCACTGCGCGTTTACTTTTTTTGTGTCACCCTCGAATAAGATATCTTTCGGTTCTTAAACTTCCCATAAAACCAACTACGCTTCTTTTCTCTTATATACATATATATGTATATATAAGATCGTGAGAATTAACGATCCTTCTATAAAAATAATCCTACGTCGAGCCTGATTACTTTCGCTTATTAAGATAATCTCGACGTAATGGTCGAAAAAAACCATCATCAAGTTCTACTCCCATTCAGATTCTTTTCCAAATTCTCCATTGATTCATTCATCGCTAAACAAAATTAACATAAGAATTTTCACGCGTCTATAAAATAACAAACATTATCGAAAGACTATCAAACAACGTATACAACGTTCTACGCGTTTATTTCTCATTTCCTATCATTGAAAATCTTTCTCGAAGAAATACAATTAATCGTATAGTGTTATCTATGTATGATTCGATAGTTAAGATATAATGGAAGGTGATTAGATTACGTGAAAATAAAATTTGAAGAACTAGATATTAATAATGGACCATGATTGTATATATGCAGTACTCTCTTTTCGATGCTGTCCACTTTCTTTCATTCGTTATTCTATACATACATACATACATACATACATACATACATTCATATATATATACATACATATATATATCAAGTTCACCCTATTTCCCTAAGGCGCCTTTCGTCGTCGAAACTCGTTGCCAAGTGACTATGGGAGGGATTATCGCGGCCATGTCGTCGACTGCTACAAGTTTGCTCCAGAGACGAAACCCGAAAGAGAAAATGCAACTCAAAGAGAAACAGAGAAAGAGAAAAAAAAGAAAGGAAGAGAGAGAGAGAGAGAAAGGACACGAAAGGCGAAGTAGATGGCATCAAGAAGCACGAACAGCTTTGTACACACATGTGTAACCATCACAGATAGCCAAGCCATCGAACGTTTTTCGCGATGCCATTACGGTCTAGCTCCCCTGCGAAATCTCCGATTCGCTGTCAGGGACCCTTTGCGTCGTCTTTTACTTAACTTTGAACGACATCGTCTGGTTGATAGAAAGAAAATAGAACTTGTCGTTCTCTCTACCTTGAAAAAGTATCTCAATATTCTCGGTTTATTTTATCGATCAATTTTTATTTCAAATTTCATCGTCAGTTTAATAAAAACAAAATAAGAAAAAAGAAAGAAAGAAAGAAATTACTACTCGTTAAAGAGAAGTCTCAACAGTTATAGTTTAATTTATTTAATTCATTCATAAATTTATAAATTCATTTAAAAACATTGATTGAATTGCTAATTGATGAAAGAAAAAAAAAAAAAACAACCACAACAAAAATGGATAGAAGGTACAGTAGCACGTGCTCGTTGTTACTGATTAAACTTTTAACATTTTCGATGTAATTAATTGATAAGACTAATTATTTGCTGATGAGAAAAAAAATTATTATTATTTGTCAATTTCCATCGAGGAATATATTACGAGAGTTGAAATTGAATTTATTAATAATAATAATAATAATAATAATAATAATAATAATAATAAAGTAACAGTACTTGCTGTTAATTAAACTTTTAACATTGTCAATAGAACTTATTAATAAATTTGAATCCTGGCAGATCGAGAAAAAATAGAAAAAAAAGAAGAAAAAAGTCAAACAAAAGAGAAAAAAAATAAAAAGAAGAAGCAAAAAAAAAAAAAGAGAAAGAAGAAAAGGAAAGAAAAAGTTTTACCGCAGTTTTTTATTTTTCTTCAGAAAATTTTCAATTCTTTCGTCTGACTTCAGTTGGCACTATACACACACACAGAGAGAGAGAGAGAGAGAGAGAGAGAGAGAGAGAGAGAGAGAGAGAGAGAGAGAGAGAGAGAGAGAGAGAGAGAGAAATCTTTCGATTCTTCGAATAAATTCAGGAAGAAAAAGTCGTGTCGTGGTGAAGGTACGTATTGTACTTTCTCTCGAACGTACAATTTTGTAGGTTTACAGTGCGAGTCGATTGGTTCTTTGAAAAATATTGGACGTTGTTTCTTGGGCTATGTTTTTGAAAAACGCGTTCGTTTCGTAGGGATAAGAAAAAGGCTGAGAGATGTAAAAAAAAAAAAAAAAAAAAGAAAGGAAAAGAGAAAGAGAAAGAAAAAGAGAAAGAAAACTAAGAAGTCATTGAGTTGCGAAAACGAAACGTGAAGACGTAAACGAGGGTTCGAGAAAAGAAAAAGGTAAAGAGCGGAGTGGAAAATGTTACGAATGCTGTTACTCGAATATGTGTATATACAATACATACATACAAATACACTCACACATGTTCATACACAAGCATACACCTTTGGACTCGCATGAATGCCACCTTTAAAAGCGAGTACTTACGCATGCTTTACGAGTAGGAAAGTGAAGAGGCTTACTCTTTCCTTTCCAGAGTCTAGCCTTTCCCTTTTTCCACCCCTTTCTACTCTTATAAACGGAAATAAGAGAGAATCGTGTCTCTTTTCATGAGAAACATGATGGGGGAACTTCGAAGGAGTAAGAGTAAAAGTAGAAGTAGAAGTAGTAGTAGAAGCAGGAACAGGAACAGAAGAAAGAGGATGATAAGAATGAGGAAGAGAAAGGGCACGAAAACAGAGTTGTTATTATACTAAGGAGAGTATATCACGTTCGTAGCTAAAAAATCTCTCCCCCCTTTTTTTCTCCTTTCTTTTTTTTTTTTTTTTTCTTTCGAGAGAAAAATATCCGGGGGAT
>NC_057698.1:3922641-3952037 GCF_014466175.1 Vespula pensylvanica | reverse complement strand
AGTCTAAATTCATCCTATCGTATATGTCAGACATTATTTACCGCACGTCTTACTTTATTTTTTTCTCTCTCTCTCTCTCTCTCTCTCTCCTTTTTATATATATATATATCTACACGTTTTCCATTCTAAAGCCGCCCTCTAGCGCTTTTCCTAGCGTAATTTCTTCATTCCTTCTTTCTACGTATCTTTTCGTTGCACGTGAAGCAACGTATTGCATACGTTGGATTATTGTGGCAACGTGTTCCAGGTTTACATATGCTAAAAGAAAGATGAGAAATCGTAAAAAGATCAGACTCAGTTATATTTCTTTTCTCGTATAAATATCGTACGTAAGGAAACTTCTTTTAATTCGTTTTCTTTCTTTCTTTCTTTTTTATTATTATTATTATTATTATTATTATTATTATTATTATTATTATTATTATCATCAACGTTTACAATGACGTTGTCTAAAATAATTCTAAATTTCATTTAAATCGTATCAATATAACGAAAGTGAAGAAAATCAATGTAGCGACAAAACTACCTATCATATTTCTTTTTATTTTTCTATTAAAGAACGAGTCTGGTTATCGATAATAGCGTAATTAAAGTGTCGAGTGACGTTACGCGAAACTCGAGTACAATTTGTATTGTACTATACGTAGAGTACAAAATATACACACATATACAAACACCTACTCATGATCAGGGTTAGTGCGAAGAAAGGAGAGAACAAGAGCGTCGAAGGGTTAAACGAGCGGTGCTCGAGCTCACAATTACTTCACGTTACCCTCCTAATGATCGCCTGAAAGCGTTCATTCCAACGACTCATTATCAGGAGATCGTGCTAGCACTCGCCTTAACCTTCAAACCAAAAATTGTTTTGTACTTTCCCTCGAGTAAAGTTCGTGAAAGTGAAAGTATTCGTTTTATAAGAGAAGAAACGTACGATAAATTTTGTAAAGAATTTTCTTGCACAAGAAGCATCGTTCCTTTTTCTTTTTAATAATAATTTTAACAATATTTCGATGATAAATCAGAAAGAATATATTAACGAAAGAAATTATATAAAAGTATCTTAAACCTATGCAAATACATATACGTACGTAATAGCGAAAAGTTTTCAATGAATTTTTCATTTCAAAGAAGGAATCATTCGAAGGATCGAGGAATTATAGAAAAAAATTCCTTCTATCAAGATCTAGGAGGAAGCTAATATTAACGTAACTTACATAGTTACTTTAAATATTAATATATACAATAGAAATATCGACAGACTTAAAGCGTAGAAGAACAAATTCGTTTAATGAATGATGCAATTACATAACTTATATCTTTCAACGATAACGAAGGAAAAAAGCATCGACATTTTACTCGTTCGTTTACGTCAATCTTCGTTGTCTTTTTTTTTTTTTTTTATTTTTTTATTTCAAACTTTATATTTTTCTCTCTATTTATCTCTCTCTCTCTCTCTCTCTCTCTCTCTCTCTCTCTCTCTCTCTCTCTCTCTCTCTCTCTCTCTCTCTCTCTCTCTCTCTCTCTCTCTCTCTAAATCACGAGACTAGAAAGAGAGCCGTCGATCAAGACGTCTTGTGGCGCCACTAGATGAAACGATTCTTGGCTGAAACGTAAAAGATAGAGAGAAAGAGAGAGAGAAAGAGAAAGAGAGAGAGAGAGAGAGAGAGAGAGAAAAAAGAGCAGAGATATTCAGAGCGGATGTGAAGTTTTGCGGCGTGCATTTTAATGAACTCGCCACCCCATCTTGTTTTCCAGCAGCGTGAATTTCTTCGAGAGAGTCAGGAGGAGCTGAAGACGAGGAGGGTAGTCATTGAAGGAGGGGAAAAAAAGGAGCAGGAAAAGAAAGAGAAGGAGAAAAAAAAGAAGAAGAAGAAGAAGAAGAAGAAGTAGGAGGAGAAATAAGAGGAGAAGAAATAGAAGGAAGAAGAGAAGGAAGAGTAAGGATAGAAGAGGGTGGTGGTAGTTGTTACAAGAGTGGAAGAGAGAAGAGAGACGGTGGGGCGAACCGGAACCGGAAATGGCTGCGAGGTGGCTCCTACTGGCGCTCCTCGCCGCCCATGCCGTGGCTCTTCCTGATATCATTAGGATAGGTAAGTATCTTTCTAAGTTCCCTCGAGCTTTTAGGAAAAAGGATGCTTCCATTCTTTGTATATCTTACCGATAGTCCTGAAAGTTCTCTCGGTCAAATTATAAAACGCGAACTTATCCATCACTGATTATCCTCTTATAAATTTTATTCAAGAAAGATAGAAGAAAGAAAAGATCCATTATTTCTATCCAGCTTGATCTTGAATTCTATAAATTCGAAAGTTACGAGGAAATATTTCGAAGACGAACTCGCACTGATCGAATCGTGTATAAAAATTAACTACCGCTCAAAAACTCATACGATTTGTACTTATCTATCAAAATTAACTTTCATATGTATCTGTGTGCCCATATATTTGTCTATGTGCGTTTGTTAAAGTACTTTCATTTTATCTCGTAAGTGAAAAAGGTAACGATTTAATACCATCGTCGGATTAAAAGTGTTTCTTTATACATCGTTCACGAACTTTCCTCGTAATCGTTTCGATTTTCTTTTGCTCTGATCTCTCTTTCTTTCTCTCTCTCTCTCTCTCTATCTATCTATCTCTATCTATCTCTCTTCCTAGCTTTACACATTGTTACATCGTCAAGTAGGGAAAGGGTATGTCGAACAAAGCCATAGTACTTGCAGGAGTTTCTCGATAATTTAACAGCGTCTAAAGGAAAAAAGAAAAACAGAAAAAAGAGAAAAAAAGAAAAAGAAAAATATTATATAAAAGCTGAAAAAAGCTTTATCGCCGTGACAAATTAATTACATTAAACGAGACAACAAAGAAACTTCGTCGATTCTACCTCTTAAAGGTAAATTATTGTTAATCGAAAATATATCAGTTGAATCGAAATTTCGATCGATTTGTTTTTTTCTTTTTTCCATATTCTACAGAAACAATTTGTTCGATCTTTCTCCCAAACACATTTGCATACTTTACCATATACGTTCTCGAATACGCTTAATGAATATATTTTCGAAATATAATACATAATTATCTTCCTACGTCCGATCTATCGAAGCAAAATTCATTTATATCGTTTCTGTTTCGTTATAACGATAAAGGAACAATCGAGGTTAGCCGAGATCGAAGCGAAATGGTGCATCGTGAAAGTCACGTTACGTTCTGCCTGGATGACCGCTCGACTGGCAGAAAATAATTCATTAAAAATCAATGAATATTCAAGGTTTATTAATTCGAGGGTTGGTCTCGATAGGAGAAAGCGATTGTTGGTACGTTTCGAAAACGAAAACGATGAATCCAATTGGAACGTTCTTTGACTATAAAAAAGAAATAAATAAATAAAAATAACGATAAAAGAGAAATGAAAAAAAAAAGAAAGGACTGAATTAACTTCGGTATCGCATCAACGTCAAAAATCATCAAAATCGTCTCAGTGACTTTATTAATTGAATACTCTCTTCGTCACACCATAAATATATATATCTCTTTCATACGACAAAATTAATATAACGTTTGCTAACTACGATATAAGCACGACCACGTTATATAATTTGATTTCATTTTCAAAAATCAAACAAAAATTATGTTATTAGAAGATTAAAACAAATTTCTTTTTCATTTTCGAATACGATCAATCACTTTGGTCCGATCGCATTGATCGTTGTTTCTTATCGTTCGTTAGACTTTCTAGTAAATTATGATGTCGCTGACCTAACGAGATTCGAGAGCGTCAACGTTAGTCCTCTACCGTCAGCTTGATTACTGCAATTTCGTTGCTATCTACCTCGATGGAAATTAATTAATTAATAGAACGAGAGAGAGAGAGAGAGAGAGAGAGAGAGACCAGGTAGGTAGCTATCTATCGCGCGTATTCTATAAATCGTATGGGGTCGCGAGCTGGCACAGCTGCTCTCGCTCACAGTTACTTTATGACGTACACGAGATTAAAATCAATTTATGGCGTCGCTCCGCTCGAATCCACGAAATTTAACGTCGAGGCGTCTCTTCCCTTCCCGACGTTGAAAGAGCACGTTGTCTTACCTCGTCATCGTCGAAATAATTTCGAGTTTACTCGAAGTAAGAAAACGCTTTGTCAGAAATTTTTACACTTAACTGCGGAAACTTTCTTGCTTTCCTTTCAATCGTTAGTCCTCGACGATCATCTTTTACGTCCAAGAAAGAAAAAGAGAGAGAGAGAGAGAAAGAGAAAGAGAGAGAGAAACTAGTGAGTCCAATAGTAAAAATTTGAAAAACTAGGTCACCAATAGTATCGTTCTAGTGGACACTTAGCGAATACTCGACTTCCATATCGAGCTGACTCTCGATGATCCTGTAGTAGAAAGGTCAATAGATTTAGCAAACGTTCTCTTTCTCATTAACGTTTCACTACTTCGATATAATTCCGATTTTCCGAATTTCATGATTATCATTAATCGATCGTTAACTTGCTGTTTAATATATCATAAAGACACAAAATAATTGAACAAGTATTATTTTTTCTTGGGAAGAAGAAATAAAAAAGAAAAACAAGAAATTCGCAATATTAGGAAAAGTCAAATGTTTTGAGAAAAAAGGAAAGATATTTATCTTCCTCTCCTCCTTTTTCTTTCTCTCTCTCTCTCTCTCTCTTTCTTTTTTATTAGAATGACAAAGATGGCAATACGTAATATACGTAATAGATAATATAAAGATAAGAAAGAAAGTGAGTAACTGGTAGTAGTAAATTTTGCTCCGCAGATGGATAACTTGTTGTCGGTTATAAGAAAATAAAGAAAATAGAAATAAGACGAAGAAGATAGTACCGGTATTCCTCGTCAAAAGTATCAACCTTTAATATGGATGTATGATTTCCCAGGTGGGCTGTTTCATCCGTCCGACGACAAACAGGAAGTGGCCTTTCGTTACGCCGTAGAAAAAATCAACGCCAACAGGGACATTCTGCCCAAGTCTCGTCTCAGTGCCCAGATTGAGCAGATAAAACCGCAAGACAGTTTTCACGCTTCCAAGAGAGGTAAGTCTAATAACAGAGGCATGTATACCGTTGAAACTTAAAAGTTTAACTTTTCTTCCTCGAGGAAAGAACTTTTCTCTTAAGCAGCTGGTATGCGAACAAAAACCGTGCTAAACGTTCAACGTTCACGTTGAGAGACGTTAAATCGTTTTTAAGTCTCATTAAGAGTGTTCCAGTAATTATGAAAGTAATATGAATTAAAAATTCTAAACAGAAAAAAAAGAAAAAAAAAAAAAAAGAAATTGAATTGCACGTTCCGCTGATTTTGTTTTATTTTATTTTATTTTATTTTATTTTATTTTATTTTATTTTTTTTTTACGTACGTAATATGATTCGAATTTGCAAGAAATATATTTTCCTGATTCCTTTTTTTTTTTGTTTTTTTTTTCCTTTTAAAATAAATAAGAAACTCTTATAATCACCAGCTTATAGGAAAATCATTTTAATCCTTAATAATTTGTTATGTTGTCCTTTTATTATATATACGTATATATAAAACTACGTCTATACATTCATGTCATCTCTTTTAAAGTTCCTCTCGTATAATGTGAACTCGGATAGATACTCGCAAAAAATTGCAATTACGTCCAATGGCTCAGACTTCAGTTAAAAAGTTCGTTTTGCTTTGTATCAAAGCCGTTCGAATATCGAATTTCGTTTTTTTATAATTCATTACGATCGGTATGGAGTTATTGAAACGCATCGGGTTTCAGAACATGAAGGTAAAAAAAAAAACATTTCTCGCTCAATTTTTCTCTCTGTCAAAAAGGATAAAAGAGAGAGAGAGAGAGAGAGAGAGAGAGAGAGAGAGAGAGAGAGAGAGAGAGAAAACACACGAAAGATAACAACAATATCTTTCTCACAAAGTGATATTTTACGATCCTATCTGAACAGTTTCGTAATCGGACCGAAACGGAGTTGGAGTACGTACGTTATAGGTATACTTAATAAATACTGAGAGTTACATAGGTCGGTTATATGCTTACTTTGCAAAATCGATTCGAACAAAGCTTATTATAGCGATTATTTATTCTACGTTACTCCAGATAATTGCATAAGAGTTCTTGCAACGTCAAAATATCTCTATAATGTAACAATTATTGTTTTTTATCTATCTATTTCTCTCTGTCTCTCTATTTCTCTCAATGTTACTACTCATACCTTTTCAAAAGTATTTCCGAGTATGCGGAGCTAACAACTATTTCGAAAGTTCGTACCGTCGTTGCCAGGTTAGAAAACAAACTGCGTTAGGAATTCGTCGTTGCCATGGTGCATTCCGCTTCTTTGCTTTCATCAACGGAACATGGACTGGCTGATGCTCGTCGTAATGGCAAGTCGCGTCGTTGCAGCAGTAAGAAACTTTCTAACGTCCCTATTTCGTTGAGCTATCTCGCGTTTAGCGACGCTTGGTATTTGCCTACAGTAGAAGGCACTGAATTGATTAATTGATTAAACAAAAACAATATACTTCCAATTTAAATATTTATATTTTTAATAGGTAAGCACCAAGCTCTCTCTCTCTCTCTCTCTCTCTCTCTCTCTCTCTCTCTCTCTCTCTCTCTCTCTCTCTCTATCTTTCTCTTTTTCTATGTATATTACAAATTATTCCACGGCCAACATCAGAACTAATAAACATGAAAATATAAAATTGTTTGTATTACCAAGAATAATATTTGTCTATTTATTTATTTACCTTTTTAAACTAAGAGAGAGAGAGAGAGAGAGAGAGAGAGAGGGAGAGAGAGAAATAATAATATATTTCTTATCTTTATTCCATGCTGTAAAACCCGAAGAAACTATCAAGATACGTATTCGAATATAGAGTTCACAATAGTAGTAAAACCGGCGCATTGGTCAGACATCCCGAGACTTCCTTTCTTTTGAATTTTACCTAGCCTTTCTTATTCGCGAAGGTCCCCACAGTTTGTGTTTTCTTTTCTATCGGTATGTAGCAGTCTATTGTCTAAAAAACGGCAAGTACTATTGCGTTGTTTTTACGAGCTGGAAAAAAGAGAGGGAAGGTGAGGAGAAAGAGAGAGAGAGAGAGAGAGAGAGAAAGTATACTTACTTCTTTATTCTCTCTTTCTCTCGATATCTTCGAACTCGGAGGAGTGTGTAATACGCTTTTATGATTTCCGTTTGGCATCGTTTCAGAATTTCATGTATCATGTTTATCGTTCTGTGTGTATATAATACACACATACGTACACACATAATATATATATTAGTGAGCATTAATCTCTAGAAAATTTGTAGTTAACGTCCGAGATAGCAATCGATCGAGTTTACTTGTTATTTTACAAGAAAACTAATTAAAATAATAATTTTTCTTTCTGTGCTTTTACCTATTCAAAGTATTTCTAAATCACGTTACGAGAGAGAGAAAGAGAGAGAGAGAGAGAGAGAGAGAGAACGAAAAAGTGTATCTGAATGAGACGAACTTAAATACTTTCGATATGGACTGTAATATACGTATTTTATATACTCGTAAAAGAAATGAAAGAGAAAAATAAGAAGAATGAAAAATTTCAACATGATTAACATCGATTTTTATAATCATTCTTTCTTTTTTTTTTTTTTTTTTTTTTTATATTCTACTCCAACTAAATTTATCATCGATTTTGATTTATCTCATAAACTCTTCGACGTCGTTGTCAATTAAATTTTTAATACGTGATTAACGTTCAAATTATCGCTGAGAGTTAAATATTCTGTCAGTAAAACGTCACGTTGATATATGTCTTTCTATCTCTCTCTTTCATATAGTCATCGATAGCACTGTTCGTCGATTTTATCGGTCGCTTTCATTATCATCTACCGTTCGTAATATCTCTACGTTTGTCGTACCTACGATGGCATTTATTATCATCAAATCGATTTATTCCGAATCTTTTCTCTCTCTCTCTCTCTCTCTCTCTCTCTCTTTCTTTCTTTCTTTCTTTCTTTCTTTTTGGCTTTATCTTTCTCTTAATTTAAGATTACCGCGCTTCTTAAATGTGGCCAGCTAACTTGACTTGGCTCAAACTACTGCTTACTCTTATCATTTAACTTAAATTAAAATAAAGCTTTTTACGAAAGAAAGAAAGAAAGAAAGAAAGAAAGAAAAAGGAAAAGAATAAAAGAAAGAAAAAGAAATAGAGAGAGAGAGAGAGAGAGAGAGAGAGAGAAAATCTAGAAAAAAGTTAATCATGCTAATGTAGCTTTATGCGTTCATTACGGAACTAAGTTAAATAAAAGAAAAGTCTTTCCTTCTTTTCTGCTACTGTTGCAATTCTCGCGGATTGTTTTGTCCAGTCGGGTATGTTTATGCAAATTTGCAGTTTCTGAAAATTTTGGAAAAGGGGTAGGAACGATTCTCTCCTCTGCTACTATCAACTATTTCTCTCCCTCTCTACTACCGTCGTACTATCTCTCACAACGTCCTCTTCATCGTCGTCGTTACGCTCGTTTCACTTTCGCCGAGCCAATTTACTAAAACCACAGGAAAGCGAAAAGTTTCAGGTAGGAGATAGTACAATACTAAGCGGATACTATGACCTGCTGCAACGATCCGCGTCAGAGATAAAAGCGGCCTTCCTAATTTCGTCGTAACTTTTAAAGCCTTTCCGGTATAGTTTCGAAATTAGAAGGCAAAATATATATAATACACATATATATATATATTAGACCTACTTTTCGAAATTCTTATAGTTTTTTAAAAAAGAAAAAAAAAAAAAATATATATATATATAGACCATAGACTTACTTTTCGAAGTTCTTACAGTTTTTTAAAAAAGAAGAAAGAGATAAAAATGTGTGTGTGTGTGTGTGTGGACCATAGATTTACTTTTCGAACTTCTTACAGTTTTTTTTAAAAACGAAGAAAGAAATATAGATGTATGTGTATGTGCATAGACCATAGATTTACTTTTCTAAATTTTTGCAATTTTTTTAAGAAAGAAGAAAGAAATCAAAGAATTTATTATTAAGCAAACGAATTCCATATTAATTGTTATAACAATATTTGAATAAGATGATTCGATTGAATTATGAAGAAACGACATAAAAACTCGATCATTTCATACCCTTCTGTTCAATCCTAATGAATGTTTTTTGAATTTATAAAATCGCTAGTAAGATTTATTAAGAACAATGTTGAGAATATCGTTATAAATCTTTCAATGTTACAAATTTTCATCTTAAAAGAAAACTGAGATATCTTTACGGATACATTGTAGAAATATATTAGATAATCAATGTTTGATTAAGTTTTTATTATACTCCATATAAATATCAAGTATTTATTTATTTTTTTTTTTTTTTTTTTGTTAGAACTACATGAACGTTCAAAGGAATCAGCAAATTTTTATCTCAAAGAATAACATGGAATTATTTCCATAGATCGCACATAGTTGTTCTCGAATAATTCGATTGGGTTAGACGATTCGTGTTTCGCACGTAGGCAAACTCTATTTAGAAATTATTGACTTCGATTTAGGCTGTATGGCAATGTGCTCTTCTCGTGTTAAAACTTGTCGATTTGTGGGTAACGATTAAACACAATCCCACGAACGATTACACGTTCGCAAGGGTGGCACGAGCACGTCGTGCTCATTAATGAGCATGCAAACACTGCGTACTGGCCTTTCAGCTTCGCAACTCACCAAGTAGACACGAATGTAACGTACTTTAAACGTAACGATTTGGTTTCATGAGGCTTTTCAATTAAGTATTCGTGCTTTTAGTGAGCTTTGGAACACGTTGTGTCGATGGACGGTATGAGCGAGTCTGAAAGAGCAAAGGAAGTGATGGAGGGGAGGAGTTTGAATCGCAAAGTTACATGATGACACTCGCTATGAATAATGTATGTGCTTTACGCGATGTTCAAGCGTTTTTTATTCTGCTGAACTCGGACAGGGATGAAAACTAGCGAAAAATGGAAAATGTGTAAGTAGACCAAGTCTTCCTTCGAATCTTCTACAAAATTAACCAATAGAAAAAAGATTTTATACATACGTACACAATTTATACATTTCCAAGAAGATTGGAAGCAAAATTAATAAGTACGTATTACTGAAGTCAAATAGATAAAAAAAGTTCATACAAACTTATATCCAACAATGTTTTATTAAAAAGATATATATATATATATATATATATATATATATATATATATATATATAATGATTTATTTAAAGATACTTATGATTGATTGTAACGATTATAAGAAATCCTAAGTACCTTTAAAATTCAATATTTACATATTTTATAATAAAATTATTTATATAAAATTCGATTGATATGAATACACGTTTGTATAAAATTCAATATTCTATTTTACGAATTTCCTATTCTCTTATTTTTCTTTATTTTATTTTTCTTTTTGATTTCTTTTTTCTTCTTTTAATTGAAAATTCAATAAATATGCAATTAATGTTGTACGTTGTAATAACGTACTTATAACTTACGAGTACGTCCCTCGCAAATTTGTCGATAGTTGTTGCGAGTCACTTATAATTTCACACGAGTATTCGTTGAGAAGTATTCAAGGAGTCGAGTACTACTACTCGAGATAATCGCGACATGCGGTTTCCGACCTCATCCGGAGTAACAGTGCAAAAGGGTCGAATTCGAACTACTCTACCACAACTCGATGTAACAATTTTCGATTGGTGGACACCTTAGTTAACTCGGACCTACGATTTGCCTACGTTGACTTTTCATCTAATTGCATGATGTTTGAAAGTGAAACTACGAACGAGCTGGTACGTCGTTAATTATGGCCTCCTACTTTTTTAATTATATCCATATATAGATATGTATATATTATATGCATTAGATATTTGTATATGTGTGATATTTGTATATATATATATATATGTATGTATAACTAAAATTGTACGGATCATGTTTGATAAATTATGCCATTTTTTAAAAAAGAAAATTCCTATAAAAATGTGCAAACATAAACTCAGAAATAAATTTGTCAAACGATTCTGCTTTCCGAGCATGTCTTTCGTTATCCAGAAACAAAAAAAAAAAAAATAGAAGAAAAAAGAGTCTTGTAAAAAATTGCAAAAATAATAAACCGAGAAACACAAATTTGTCAAATGATTCTGCTTTTGAACTTGTCCTACGTTATCCTACTAAAAAAAAAAAAAAAAAAAAAAAAAAAAGGAAAAGATATACTATTGTATGACAGACATAAAACATTTCTCGCGTAATCCCGTTTAGAAAATGATAAACATACGTTCGGTCTTTTCACGAGGACCGTCGCGGTCTCGCAATATCTCTGAATTGCAAATTTCTAGCTCGCTTTGCATACAACATCGCCACGTATTGTTTATATAAACACAAGCGGACACGAAATTTGTCACGCTCCCGATGTTATCGTGAACATTGCGTGTATAATCGTAGATAGGTTGGTGCTTAGTGAAATTCAAAACGCGCGTACAACGATCGAAAAGATAAGCAGTAAATTGTTGTAAATGTTGTGAACTATTGCAGAGGATTTTCATTCATGATTTATAAAATAAAAACCATCCTTCAAGTAAAACACAACAAGTGAG
Organism: Vespula pensylvanica; assembly: GCF_014466175.1. NCBI lineage: Eukaryota > Metazoa > Arthropoda > Insecta > Hymenoptera > Vespidae > Vespula > Vespula pensylvanica. Next base: position 3,940,436 of record NC_057698.1, on the reverse strand, counting down.
AAAGAAATATTGAACGAAGAGTTTAATTTCAAACAATGCATTCAAACGATTGCATGAAAATGTCAACTTTCCCAATTGTTTTGTATCGAAATATCGACTTTATCTTATTTTTTTATAAAACGATTTATCGATATTAAGAACAAAAAAGATTTCGTCGAGTTTTATTAGAGACAGAGAGAGAGAGAGAGAGAGAGAGAGCTTTTATCGTTTTATTTTCTTTCTCAAAATATATACAACAAAGATTTTATGTAACATGATTGTTTTTAAATATAAAAAAAAAAAAAAAAAAAAAAACGAGCTACGGTAAACATAATAATACATCAAGAAAATCCTACGGATTGTTCTGAGAGTATCTAGTTACTTGTGGAGTTTACGAAGCTGAATAACCGTTAAGTTTACCTTTTCGTGAATCCTTCGCAGCTGCATTCATTTTTCCTACGGAATGGATTTCACGCTGGAATAAATCGGATTGAGTTTTGCAAGGTAGTTGTATTCGTAACTCTCATGCGTATCTCTCACGCTATATCGTGGAGGGGAGAGTTATTATAAGCAAAAACGATTCTCGAAGGGAAGAAAATAGGGAAGAAAAAAAAAAGCTTTGAGTAGTTCAAAGCCTAGAATCGCCTAGAGAACTTTACGAAGTAATAGAAAAATGGAAACGCGAAAGAGAGTACAACGTTTACGTAGATAGCCTGTTTTACTTGGCTCTTTAATCGATGAGAGTCGACAAAGCAATTATACGAGAGAGAAAGAGAGAAAGAGAGAGAGAGAGAGAGAAAGAGTGAAAGACGAAGAAAGTAATTTGACAAAAGAGCCGCAAGTCCTAGTCGACGAGCTTGAAACGAACTTCTTCGTTTACGTTAAGTTCTCTACGTTTTTCCAGTTTCGTCGACATTCTCCATAAGACTCTCTCTCGTTCGTTACCATTCTTTCATGAATTTTTCGTTTATTTTTATTTGGACTTGTACGCGAACGCTAACTCTACTTCACTAGCAACTGCGAGAAAAATACTCGTATACCTAAGAAATTAAAATAAATTTACGAGAACAAGAAACTTTCGTCCAACTAAGATCTTCTTTATTTAGTAAATCCACTTGAAATTTTCTTCCCTATGATTCTGCCAAGTAAATACTACTTTTCCTAAGGAAAGAAGGAAGATCGTAAGAGAGAATTTTTCCTCGTAAACAATATATAAAATCTCTTCTTGTTGATTCCACAAATAGCAAATAATCTTTATGTTGTTTGAGGAAAGAGAATTTTTTTTTGTACCGAGGAAAATTATTTCCATTTTTTTTTTTTCTTCTTCTTCTTCCACGAAACGACAATATAATGCTTCTTTCTGTGAATTAAATCAGGTTGAAAAAGAAGAAAGGAAAAAATATTTTTTTTTTTTAAAGAAAACAAATTTATTTGGACGAAGTTCGAACAGTTTTGCCAGAATATTGTACTCGATGTTTTCCGTATAAACGAAATGAAATCTCTCTCTCTCTCTCTCTCTCTCTCTCTCTCTCTCTCTCCTTTTTTTTTGTTCTCTTTCTCTTCCGGGAAGAAAATTTTCCAAGAGCAGCAAACGACGACGCGATACCGTTTCGGACGCTTAAACCCAACGGGAGAAAACTTTCGAAGCGAACTTGGAGCAATGCGTTGTTCGTAAGCGAGCGTGGAAAACTTTACCTGGTGCTTCAAATAAAAGACGATTGTCCGGTCCGAGTCAGTGACGAACTAATTGTGACGAACTCGCGAGTCGAGGAAGTTTAAAGCAAGGAGAACGAGAGCTTCCTCCTTTTAGTTTTGTTTGTAAAGTTACATTCTCGTAGTTTTCTGAAGGGAATAAAAAAACGGATGCAACGTAGTGTTAATAATTATAAACTTTTTTTTCAAATAATAATAATAACAATTATACCCTTTCGCGATACATCGTTACACTTTCGTGTTAATTAATTAAAATTTACTTGAAAATTTACTTGTACGAGGCGGACAAAAGTATACGTCCTTTCCTTTTTCTTTTTTTTTTTTTTTCTTTTTTTATTTTATTTTATTTTATCAATTTCACCGTACTCGTTTTACATAATCGCGCACATAAGAAAATAAAAATATGTACTTTTTAGAACGAGTTAAGAATTATATTAAATAGTATCCTTTATCGTCCTCGAAACAACAATGTTATTCGCGCGATTTAAAGAGATTAGGGAAAGACAGAAACGAGAAGGCATTTAAGTCGTGGGAATAATTGATCGTTCGGTCGGAGGAAAGTGAAGGAAGTTTATCGCAAAGTAACGAGGGAATCGTTGCTCAAAGCCGATTACTCGCATCCGTTCTACGTTCTCTCTCCTTTAACCAGAGCAATGATCTAAGGTACTTCATCGAAGTACTTGCGGTTGTACAATGGTTACAGTTATATTGTGTTACATCGTACTCGAGAATTCCTTCGTAGACTTCTTTATCAAGTTCGTTTAGAAAATTGTTTTGATACCGACAGTCTTTTCAACAAACAATTAAAAGAGACGAATTTGAAAAGGAATTTGAAATATTTCAAACGTACCTCGATTTCGTGTTTTCCTTATCGTTATAATCGAATGTTAGAAAGATTTATTAATAAAATAAAAGATGATTTTCGTTCTACAATATATCTAATATTACCGAAACTTATGTGTATCGATCAAATTCATTCGAGCGAAAGATTCGATAGAGATAAAATAATGTGTGTATGTATTAAAGCTGATAGATAGATAATAGATAAATAGAGAGAACGAGAGAGAGAGAGAGAGAGAGAGAGAGAGAAAGGTGAACTATTTCTCTAGTCAGTGAAGTTCAAGATTAGAGAAATTCATTGAGTGCTCTCGAAACTTTCGACGTTCTACGTTGGTTCGTTTAAGATCGTCTCGGCTTCTAATCTTAAAGTCAAGAGAGAGAAATAAGGAGAAATAGAAAGAGAGAGAGAGAGAAGGGGGGGGGTGAGTTAGAGAGAGAATTCGATCGGCGAATCGTATTCCGTCTATTTCAACGGAAGAATTTTGGCAATTTCTGGCGCGTTGGTAATCGCTCGATTCGCAGGAACGTCGAGGAAAGATAATCGATAGGTAGCAGAATGAGAATCCAAGGGATTTGCTCTCTCGAATCCCTACGATGACCGTAATTAACTGCTGCTGCAGTTCCGCCTGGTTAAATTGCAGCAGAATATGTACGTTCGTTGATTCGTATCTAGGAAGGACCTCGTCTGTTGACTCGAAGTAAACTTCCAACTTTCAACGTGTTGAATCAGCTATCTTGTTTTCGAATTTCGCGCGTTACGAATGCCCTATGGTATACGGTTTATAAGGTAGAATTTGTTAATGATCGAAGTTAATAAGAGCGCGTGGTTAAGATAAGAGGTCGAAGAACAAATACGCGTTTTTGATGTTTCAAGGTATGCGTGTGTGTTCGTTGAAAATACTTATGAGTTGCAAGGAAATTAACATTTTCGTTCTCTCTCGAGGGAGAGAGAGAGAGAGAGAGAGAGAGGTGGAGTTAGTTCACTCAACTTTTCTCACCTGAGGTTTCATCCACTCTGTCGGCCCGTTTAAGCATGCTATTTTGGTTACACCAACTAACAAACGTGACTCTCGACAAAAGTTAAGAACTTAGCAAATAGTTCTAAAAGTTCTACTTAAAGGACGTTTTGCTAATTAAATGGTGATAACGTTATAACTACCACGACCGTACGAAATAATTCAACCTACCGTTTCATACTTCTTTTTTGTTTTTGTTATGCCTTTCAACTTAAATTGGCACGACAACAGTACGAAATTCGAAACGTCACGAAATTTCATCGTACAATATACACTTCCAATCGACCCATTTATTTTCCACTCGTTAGACGCGTAATTTGAACTCTTTCGTGAACGTAACGGAGTACTAATCAACGCTGTCCTGTTCACGTTTTTGAGTTACGTATCCAATTATTCCGTTTTATTAACGATAACTACGAGAGTTGAGGAGAGTGTTATAGCTCGTTATGACTCGAAATAATTAACGTTTCCGCGAGATATACGCGCGTCGATGGAATTTTTTTAATCTTTTTGATCGGAACGAGATCGTTTACGAGTTAAGTAACAATTACGTTTCTAAATTCAACGTTGATATCTAACTGAGTACAACTTTAGATGTTGATAACTAAATTAGGGTCAAACGGATATACCTATCGATTTTTGTTTCAGCTACTTAATCATACCTACCACGTTTTCAAATTCTCCTAACAAAGATTTCCATCGACAATTACACTCGAAGACAAGGAGAGAAGCACGCAGCTGTGTTAGACACGTTCGACTCGACTTTTGGATAGTTTCTATCACGAGGTGGTTTTAATCAAGGAACTACGGCTATTAGAAACTCGCTACTTTGATGGTATCCATGTTGGCACGACAGAATGACTTACGTCACTTCTTTGACACACACACTCTCTCTCTCTCTCTCTCTCTCTCTCTCTCTCTCTCTCTCTCTCTCTTTCACTCTCTTTCTCTGACCATTCGAAATTAATAAATTTCACACGAAATATTAGGTTGATGATGAATCGAAAGTGAGATCAATCGTAGTTTAAATTCAAAAAAAAAATGTGAATATGAACTCAACGCTCTCCCAACGTTTCACAAATTTCGATGAAACTATGTTACGCAAAACCGTTTCAAGTACCTACGAGTAACGCTAGATAGATTTTAATTGAATTCAATTTCGGATTGAAAAGATAAAATGATCAAGTACTATCGAAATCAACGCTTCATACCTATCACGAACAACGAAACTTTCGGGTATCGTCCACTTCGATACGAGGCATTTAATTAGCATTTTGTGATTTTCGATCGTGTTCGGTACAATGTGCGGCCTTGTTCACGGACCGGCATATTTGCGCATCGATTAGCCGCAATTTTACGTTAATCGAGAATCGAAAACGTCGAGAACACTCGTCCACCTTTCATGATGAACGCGAATCATTAATCGAGATGTCTCGTAAATAATATAACGAGTGTACTGCTTCGTTTCAATCGATATTTCGAGAAAGAACAATAAACAAAACAAAAGTTATATGACGTTGATAGAATTACGATATCACGACTCTTGAAGCATCGAAATTTTCAAATAAAAGAAGAAATCAAAGTATGATTTAAAATCTTTCGAACAATCGACCTCGAAAGCATTGAAAATGAAAGGAGCGAAGTAATAAAAGTGGATGGTTATGATGGTCACGGTATTACAGAAATTTCATCGTGATTCGTTCCTTTCTTCTAATCGATGGCAATAGAGATTCGAAATCATGCGAACTGATTGAAAAATATCATCGAGTAGGATCGTACAAAAAATACAAACCTTCGCTAAGAAAAATATGAAAATAAAATGAAACGATAAAAAATATTTTACGATAGGTTCCTATCTCGAAACCGTTGCCGTTATAAAATACGTGTATCTAGAAATCTCTAAACATTATTTATTTATAATTATATATAACGTTATACGAATATATGGTTTTTATCTTTGATTTAACGAAATGTTGAAAAGGATAGACAAAAAAAAAAGAAAACAAAAATATTCCATTAAAAAAAAAAAAAAAAGAAAAAAAGAAAGAAAACCGGATTCGTCGACGTCACAAGGATAATTTCGTACGCGTACCAAATGGAATTCCTTCTTGTTTCTATCCAATCCTTCTTACATTCCCTCTCCCACACCAACACACTGGAATTTTCATCTCATTGAGGTCTGCGCTAATTTGTATACTCTCATTATTCGAAGGCAAAACGTACTAGGAAGAAAAGCAATTACTTAGGTTTCTCTCGAATCGAAAAATAGCCATTAGTCTCCGAGACATTTCTTCGGATAAAAGAAGAAGATCCTTCTTACCGAGTGAGTGAAGGTTCGTTCGAGCTTTCTAGAAAAAGAAAAAAAAAAAAAGAAAAGAAAAGAAAAGAAAAGAAAAGAAAAGAGAAAAGAAAAATAAGAAAAACAAAGATACAACCAAAAAAAAAAAAAGTTTGCGTGTTCCGTCGAAGCTGTAAGAAATGAATAATAAATTGCAATTGTGGAGGGAAGCATCGAATGACGTAAGATAAAAAGAGATGACGAAGAAACTGGAAGAAAATAAAGAGAAGAAGGAAGAGGAGGTTAGACTGGTAGCGAGGAAGCGGTAGGCTAATCGGATTGTTAGGAACGAACTTTCTTGAAGTTTCGCAATAAGATTTCCGTCCCGGAGGTGCGGCCATCGAGAAAGTCGGCCGTGAGAGAGCTTGATTAATAAGTAACGGCCGTGACAAATGCCGATGTTGGATTCGTCCTCCTTTATTCTCTTCGAACTAACCGCTAACTATTGATTTACTTCGTTATCTTCGATCTCGAACTTCTTCATTCGAACGCTTCAACCAACGTTCCTTTTTTTTTTTTTTATTCTTCTTCTTTCCTTTTCTACCCTCTCCTCTTCTTATCGTTAATACGAATTGAATAGCACTCGAAAATCCATCGACAAGAACGACGAACGAACGAATAGACACTAAAAAAATCTTCCTCGTAGAAAAATCACGATCGAAATAAATCGAACGAGTTCCTCCTTTTTCTCTATCTCGTTTATCCAGGATTCGAGAACAATGGAGAGATCGTACGAAGCGTTGAACGCGTAGATAAATCAACGGAGATTTGCCAATGCGCAGTAAGAGAGAGAGAAAGAGAGAGAGAGAGAGAGAGAGAGAGAAACAAAGATAGAACATTGTTGAAGGGAAGCATGCGTGCGGAAAGGGTCAGTAAACTTTTATAATCCACGAGACTATTGGAAGACAAAAGGGATAAATCTCCGGTTGGCCTTCTGGTTCTCTTTTCCGGTGACGACACACAAACACAACGCGAGTACTTTCGTTACACACGTTCGTATGGCGTTAATCCGCAATTTTCCGATGCAAATGTCGGTGGTAGCGTTGCAGTTGCAGTCGATAGCTACCTGCATGGTATGATTACCCTTTATGGTGAAGAGCAGGCAATGCATTTCCTAACCTTTCCGTATAAATCAATGCATGAAGAGTGTGTTCGTATGAGAAAGAGAGATAGATAGAGATAGAGATAGAGATAGATAAAGAGAGAGAGAGAGAGAGAGAGAGAGAGAGAGAGAGAGAGAGAGAGAGAGAGAAGAGGAAGAGAAACTACGTATGTGTGAATTAGTGATTGAGTAAGTATGAGTGTATACCAGAAAATGAATATGTGTGTAGGTGAATTAGTGATCGAGTGAGTGCGTTTGTGGGTGAGAGAAAGAGAGGAGATGAATGACTGTCTATACGTGTTAGCGAGGGAATGAATGACTGTGTGTGTGCATAAGTGAGAAAGAGAGGGAGAGAGAGAGAGAGAGGAAGACAGAAGATATTCGCGAATATTCGTGAAAATACGCGTCTCGCATGGCGGTTTTCTGGTACAAAGGTAGTAGTCGACCTATTTTACATTCAGACAGACAGAGAGAGAGAGAGAGAGAGAGAGAGAGAGAGAGAGAGAGAGAGATGTAGATACTCGTCTCCTTTCTATTACCGTGACTGCTGCGGTTACGTCCGATAGAGATGTCTCCGTGAGAATTATCGAGGACAGGAATACGCGTTAAACAATGACACGCATCGTAAATAAGATCCGCAATGCTATAACAACAAGAGATTATGCAAATATTTATCTGAAATGTACTGGATGTAGAACGGATCCTATCAATCCGAGATTGTGTCATTGATATAATGAATCCTCCGTCATTGAATGCTTTCTAAAGAGTTTCTTATTGCTCGATTTGTCATTTTCACGTTGAAGTTTTTATTCTATCGGGAGTATCAAACCCGATAGATTCGTAACAATTTATTGGTTGTCCGTTGAAAAATATTGCACAAAAATAGTTTCTTAGTAAATCACGAATGTATTTGTGAAGTGGGGGAAAAAAAAAAAAAAAAAAAAGAAAAAAAGAAAAAAAAGAAAAAGAAGAAAAGAACGCAACCATTTGTTCACATTCAATTTTCTAGTTACAAAAGTTATCATTAAAAAGATATATTCATTCTTTAACGCTAGCACGAATGAAAGTTCATTTTATCATGATTATTTTCTATTTCAGAGATTTCATCAAGGAAAATTATTTTTTCACCGGTTGGAAGTAACATTTTCATTTCATATTTCTTATTCCTTTCAAAAATTTTATCCAGCGTGTATTAACGAATAACGTGCCAACGTGTTTCTTTCTTCTCTCTGTCTCTCTCTCTTTCTCTCTCTCTCTCTCGTTCTCTTTTATTTTTAATTCTCTCGACTATCTGTAAAAATCACGGTTACACGCACGACACACGAGCGATATAACGATGTTAACGTAACGTTTCGCGCATCGTCGACGATAACGAAATTCGTATTCCATGAGACTTTATTTCGGCCGTTAAAAATCCACCGACAAAAACCGTACGGAAAACTAACGTGAATGGCTTGTGGACGTGTGTTTGGGAATAGGGTCTACGGGTTAGGGAGGCTATTAAAGAGAGAAAGAAAACGAAACGGTAACTCGAACCCTTCGCGACGAGAAAGGACCTAAAGTTCTCCAACGGGCAAATGCTTTGACCCTGTTAATCTTTCGCGAGATTTCAACGCCCGAGAAATTTACATAGCCGCGGGATTTTTATCGTACTAAAGGCCATCCACCTTAGTCTCTCTCTCTCTCTCTCTCTCTCTCTCTTTCTCTTTCTCTCTCTTTTACTCTCTTACTCGTGCTAAGCCTCAGAAACTGTTGGGTATCCTTGTCTTTTGTACAGCAGTGAAGAGGATGGTGTTAAAACCCCGAGGTGGAGAACGGTGCATCGATTTTTCATTAAGCTTCAACCCTCAACCTCTTTCCACCCTCTCACCCTTCTCTACTCGCTTCACTTCTCTACTCTCCCCTTTACGAAACGTCTCTACTTTGCATATACGCTGCCTGCCTCGTTTTCCTTCCTCAAAGCCGCAACATCGTGAATCCTTGTTCGTCTTCTGACTCTTTCTTTCTTTTTCTTTCTTTCTTTCTTTCTTTCCTTCTTTCCTACTTATTTACTTACTTTCTTTCTTTTCGGGATTGGTAATACAACTGAAACTTTTTCTAGGTCAATGCAATCGAAAGAAATCATCGATGATATTCTGTATCTCATTTCAACGATTCGAAGATTTTTTTTTAAATTGTTTATAATTCTTTCACTTTTCTTTTTCTTCTTCTTTTTCTTCTCCTTTTTTATCTAAAATATAATTTTACTTATCAAGAGAGACAAATATTGAAGTTAAAAACAATAATAATTAATGATATATCGTATTAAATTTATTGTAACAATAACGAATACGTTGAATTATTGTTGAAATTGATTGCTACGTAGCTTTCGTGTTATTTGATTTAACAATAATTTAATATTTATAGAGGATGTAAAAATGTACAATTTGTTCGTTACGAGAATTACTTAAATATTGAATTTTGAACAAAATAAATAACTCGGTTTTGAATAAATAGTTACACAAAAATAATATAATTTCATTAGTTATGAGTATACTCGGCTGCGTACAAACATTGCGACTTAGGACTAATTTATAAGCCAATGTATAATAATTATGACATATTTAATTATATATTTTATCCAAAGTTGCGAATACTTATCGTACATTGATTTATGTAAATACGACCATTGATTTAACGAATGAAAGGAGATACAGAAGAATCAACAAAACTTTCAGAATAATGCTCGAACTTTTAGAAAGGTGATTCTTCATTGGTCTTCATTCCATACTTTCTTACTACTCGATTCGATCGAATATATTAACGCAGATAGTAACAATAGTTCATTCTTTCGTTTCTTTCACAAATCAATAAGTTCCGAAAAGTTTTCTCTTTTTCTTTCTCGTTCAATTTAATATCCAACCTACAACTATGAGACCGTCGAGATGTTGAAAAAATTAACGGACTCGAGGAAGAGCTCTCGAGAAAGAATTAAAAAAAAAAATAAAAAATAAAAATAAAAATAAATATATATATTCATCCTAACTCTCATATGTACTATACAATAAACCACTAAAGTATTCGAGTGGTATTTGAAATTGAAGAACTTTTTCTAACTCGAAATGCTTCGAATTTTGAAGTAGATACAGGAGAAATTAATATCTTACGTGCGAAGTATGTCAAGAAGTCAGAGAAAAATAGTAATGTATCTTGACGACGAGAAAGAAAAAGAAGAAAATGTAATTAATAAGCTTTCTGCATATTTTTTGTGTCGAGATATTTTTTTAAAAATTATAATGAAAAATAATGAGGATATATATATATATTTTTTTGTTTCTTTTAAACATAAAAAGCATTAAATCACTTTTACGATTAATAATTTCATTTTTAATTATTCTAATATTTTAGATATATCAAATATTCAAAGTTATCGTACGAATAATCCTATAAATGCAAGCTCATTTTTTCTATGGAAACTTTCAAGCTTTCATCCTGCACACTTACTCTCTAACGATGTATATAAATACATATATACGTAGATATGTACGGTATGTCATCGTTACTACCGGTCAGACATACGAATTTTTACCGGTCGTCGATACGATACGATAGATTTACGAGCGTAATTTCAGCAGGAAAATTACTCGAGGCTTTTACGGCGATCAATATATCAGAACGAACGCGGCCGAAATGCCGGATAAAGTTTCTCCACGATTTTCTCCGCTTTCTCGAATGCACCAACCGTGTTCTTTCGATCGTACCGATATTCTGGCAGTGTACTAGCTTCCATTCGATATAGAATCGACAATATCGTTTTTCTAATGAGACGTTACATACATTTTTTACATGTTCATCGATCATCTAATTACATCTATTGGTACGATCGGAAAGGATACCGAAGGATTAATTTTTTTCTTTCGAAACATTACCCACTCAATTCGTAATCCTTCAATTTGTAATCTCGATATTAATCTTAAAAAAAATAAAACAAAAAAAAAAAGAAAAGAAAAAAAAAGAACAGAATCTCTCATCCCCTCTCAAAAAATGTATTAAATTATAACGAATTACTTGCTTATTCGTTAGAAGAAAAAAGAAATTAAATAGAACAAAAAATTAATAGGAATTTCAAAAGCAATCCATCGAATGCCACGCCCAGTTGTACTCGTACTCTCACTGTTGCTTTCTTGCAACGTCGTCGAAATTGCATCGTCCTCGAGACACCTTGGATACTGCAAAGTCTCGTAGATTTTCTTGGTGCATCGAGAAGGAGGACGACGAAACCGGTAAATACATGGAATCGAAGCTTCGGCCAAGAGACGGTGTAAGCTATCTAAAGAAATGGCCAACTCCGTTTCCATTTCCTTTTTCTCTCCTCTCTTACTTACTATACGGACGAAGAACTCATACCTTTTCTACTATTTTTATTCCCTGGACATAGCCACGTTTCTTTACGATAACCATGTGCATGAATATAAATTGGAAATCCTTCAGTGGACTTCGCCCAACCAGTTTCTTTTTATAATTTTCTCTTATTTTTTCTTCCATCTTCTTTCATTTCTTCTTCCTCTTTTTCTTTCTTTCACTATTCTGCGTTTTTTCATCTTTTTGATATTTTCCCTCTTTCCTATTCTTTGCTTTTTCTCTCTCTCTCTTTTTTTTCTTTTCCTTTTTCTTTTTCTTTTTTTTTTTTCTTTTTTTTTTTTACATCGACCAACGGACGTTTTTTATGCGTCATTCAAATTCGTTTTCGAACGAAAATTTCCCGTGGTCCTTTTTCTCTCTCTTTTACCTTTACAAAGGAGTCACGCGAACGCTTTAACCCCGGCGAAAGTTTAAATTAAATATCGATGTTCCACGTTTGCTTGCTCGAATCTCTCCTCGCACCGTATGGTCCGCTATGATGATGTGGAAGAGTATTCGGAAGTCGCATTTATCACGAATGAAGACAGCTGGACGATTTAATTTATGTAAGTAGCGTGCTCGTGATTCCTTTGACAAATACTATTTCCGAAGTAGAACTTTTCTTTCTCGATAAATCTATCTACGCGTAGATATTTCTATTCACGATATGATCGTACGTATGCGATGAATATTTGTACGAAATAAACCATTCTATCAAAATAAATTCATTTCAGAATCGGAATGAAGTAATTAAATCATAAAAATTATTCCATCACTTCGGATCGAACGACCATTTTTTTCTTTTCTTTTTTTTTTTTTTTAATAATAAAAACAAACGAAAAATACGTTAAGAATTTCAAAAATTAAAATAAAAAAAAAAAAAAAAGCTAATAAAATGTCCACTTTATATTCAAATGTATTCATTGTTAAATCTGTTAATTGACTTATGATTGAACTAGGATCGATCGAGTTTGCCAATGATCGTGCGTAGTTCACATTCGTTTAATTCGATAATAACACCGTAGCTCGATTGTGAGGATATTTTCCAATTCCAATTATCCGATTATCGAATCTTCTGATTATCGATGTATTACACTAGGTGTAGAACCGGGTGCATACAACGATTGAGTGTTCGAAATTGGGTTCATGGAAGAGCATACATTTCAGACGCTATACCTACAATAGATCAAAGGGAAATGCGTATTGGGGAAACTAATTAGTTGTACCTTCGTTTGTCAGGATCTCTCGCTATGCTTCTCTCTCTATGCACTGATGATAAATTCGTTAATTGTAATTGATGACATTCGGTAAGACAATACGAAGAACGTTTAACGTATAGTATGATAAATGCAAAGAATCACTCGATTTTTCTTCAACTTTGTTTAAAACTTAAGATAATATAAAAAGTGTAAGATAAAAATATAACAATTATAATAATCAAATTATAACATTGTTGCGATCTTCTATTTACAAATATTCCGTTACAGAATGCTTCATTTTAATTGAGACATTTATACATACATTTATTCGTACATACGTGTATATTTATACATAATATGTATATATATATATATATACACATATGTATACATACATACATTCATACATTCATATCTTATTCGAATTCTAACGTACCGGGACATTCAACGATTCCAATATTACGAAGCATGCTTTCACGAAGAGATCAACGTGACTCCGAAGAACGGAAACGTATCGAGGAATTCCAAGAGAAAAGAACGAACGAATGAAGGGAAAGAAAAAGGACGGTTAAAGCATTCCTATCGTGCAAGATAATTCGTTTCACGACTATTTCTTCCGCGAGTGAAATACTTTGCTTGCTTGCTTGCTTGCTTGCTTGCTTGCTTGCTTGCTTGCTTGCTTGCTTGCTTGCTAGGAAATACCGACTATTTGTATTCCGTTATAACAGCATTTTATAGGAACCTAGAAGAAAACATTTTATAATACCTACAATCCAAATTTACGGAAGGCAAGAGATTCTACACGTAATCTTATCTCGTATCCGTAATTTTTCTCATTTCTTTTTTCCTCTTATTTTGTTCAACTTTTCATCCTTTTCTCTCTCATATTACAAAAATATCTCTCGACACATATTTCAAACGATTTCCAATAATCACAAGACTTTTATCTAATTACACGAACGACTTTAATCAATTGATATCGTGAAATTGGAGCAGTTAATAGTGTAGAAGAAAAAAGGGAACGATAATATTTTTACGATATTATCGATAAGTCGTTCGATAGTCCGATCGTTCTGCCTATGAGAAAAGCAAAAAATAGAAAACATCCATGAACCGTGAGAATATTTTCTGGTTATAAAAGTATGAAAGATTTAACAAATAAATAAAAGAAAAAGAAAAAGAACGATAACGAAATTTCATTCACGTGACTGCTTTTAAACGTTATGAACGGTCTTCAAATTATTATTATCATTATTATCATCATCATCATTATTATTATCGATTTATTTTTATTTTTATTTTTATTATTATTATTATTATTATTATTAGCTGTACATCAACCGATTGGATTATAAATCGAATTTTGCGGGACAATTGAAGAGTAAGAGGATGACGATAGATCGAGCGTGTGCTGGATATATTCTTGATGTCTGAGGGGAACAAAAGTATTGACTTTGATTGACGACATTTCGAGGGACAGCAGCAGTCCGCCGATTTGAGCGACGAGCACGTTTACGATCATCCAATTGATCGTGAGCCAAACTTTTGTTCAACGAGATATTCCAGTACGAGGAATATTTTAATTCGTCGATTTAAACCCGTCGACACGTACCTAATTACAAGAGCAATTAATATTACTAAAGCGAAGATTATTCTCTAAAGAGGATTAACGTTCCGTGCAAGTTACTCGTAGAGCTTCGTTTAAAACGAATCTAATAAGTAGCTAACTAATTAATTAGAATAAATCTTGAACGAACTTGAAATAGAGTTTATATTTCGTTGCTTTTCATTTAATTTCTGTTTGTTATCAAGACTGAGAGAGAATCATTAGTCCTTAGGAAGCGTTGGTATTCGAAGCCAACGAGAAGATCTACTTTAAGCTCAGAATTCTAAACACTATCTAAGCTGACGATAAGACGACGACAAGACTGTTGAGATTATCAGAATTTAGCTTACAGAGAGGACTAATTTCTAACGTACCATACATTAGAGAGAGACAGAGAGAGAGAGAGAGAGAGAGAGAGAGAGAGAGAGAGACAGAGACAGAGAGTATATAAACAAACCATTCACTATACTATCAACTTAAATTTTCTCTTCAGAGAAGGTTCAATTATTAAACAGTACTTTGACGTTACTGTTCCGTGAAAAGTGAAGTACGTTATACGCAGTACTAAATCATACAAATCTAGTGAAAGTGAGAATGAAATGAAAGCTAGAAGATGATGGCAAATAATGAACAGATAAAACAGATTATTTACGAACGTATGCGGGTTTACGATTATTACAAGTCGTTTAGATTAAGAGCTACAATAAAATGTTTCAAGAACATTGAACATCTCTCATGAAATAACCCTATAAAGGCGATTTAATAATTATTATCCATCTGAAATAAATCAACTATAACTAACGAATTGTTTCACGCGTTATTTCTACTGATAAATCTCGACTGCTTCGCGATATATATGAACAAAACAAAGACAAAAAATAAAATAAAAAAAAAAAAAAAAGAAAAGAATTTCATCATTACATTATGTTATTTACTCCGCACGTCTTTTCTCGCATAAAACGTTTAATCATTATAGAACGTTAATAATCATTCGCCTTCGTTTATTATCATATTGACCAAACTTGAAAATCTTCAAATATATGTATAATAAATATTAATAAAACTTTAAATCTCCAATCGCTTTTGATCGACATGAAGCTCAAAAGAAAGAAATTATTGAAAAATTTGTTAAAACGAATGACAGGAAGTGTCCAAATTGCGTATACTTTTTCTCGCGATATTTACGCAGGAAAGATATAGACCATGTTCGATAAAGAGGGTGGTAAAGGGTGGATATTAACCCATCGTACAAGCGTTGGTCCGTGCAGCTACTAACCCACTTTGCTTAGCTCGTATCTATAGACTCGCGCTTAATTACAACGCGAGGTAACGAGTATGTAGGTCGGTTGGCTCCGACACTACGAAATCGTCGATAGCAGTCGATGAACTCTAGCGACTCTGGTGGCACTGGCAACAACAGCAGCTGCAGCTGTAGCAGCAGCATCAGTAGTATCAGAAGCACTAGCACTAGCAGCACTAGCACTAGCAGCAACATCTCATCGCGTTTCTACCTTCAAAGTGGCTTTTACAAGGCTGAGAGCCGACTTTGTCGGCGAGTTCTGCACGATTAACGAACATCTAGCGAACGATGAAAATCTTTATAAAGATTACTATTAATAAAAAATTGCTACGCTTTCGTTTGAGAGATCAAAAGAGATTAGAGAGCGTAACTTCGTTTTAGTTTGATCGAATACTTTTGTTGTGATATTATGAACAATAAGTAAAGGACGTTGCGATAATAAAATAGAGTCTATAATTGATCCAACTGTGTTTACTTGAAATATAAAAAATATAGATTAGTTATGTAATTAAATGAAATATAGCAAAGAGAAACTTATCCGTGTAAAAATAAACGTTCACTGAACGAACATTCCTTTTTTATTATCTATCTATTCCTAATATTCTTTGCATCTCGTATAAATAAATAAATTTCTGACTAAAAAGTTAACAAGTCTTAAGTTTTACTCAAATAATAAAATATTAAATATAATTTATATTTGTCATATTATTATAACAAAATATTGATATAATTAAGAAAGAATAATTAGAAATAATGCAAATATTTCAAAGCATTGATCAAAAAACTGAACGTCCTGTGAATGCAACAAAAATGAATATAATACTCGAACGTAGTAAACGAAAAATTGTTAACATTTTTTTAATTCACTGGAATAATAAACTATATATGCAATTAGTTTATTGTGAACGTATAATTTCCGACTTAAGCGATGGAAATGAAAACTCTGATTCATTAAAATATATTAATTGAATATGAATGATGTCGAAACTACTTTGAAAAATATAGTTAAACACGATTCTACGTATAATATATCCTAACTAAATAATTATGCATCTGTTAAATGATCGAAGCATTTTACGTGCCAAGGAGATGGAATGGTTCATCGTCTCTAATTTATAACAATTGCTATTGACGAATAAAATAACAATATAGTAAATAATAAATATATTATAAAATAAGACTATGATTTCTTCTCGATAGGATTAAATATGAATGATCTTTTTCAAAATGATTCGTAGTCGATAGTCGTATCTTTTTAAGTCACAGTTTATCGAAGTCTCTTCGGTATACAGTCTCTTCTTTACTTCGTGTCTTAACCACTGCATTAAAGATATTCCTTAAGTGCAACGCAAGTAAAAAAAAAAAAAATTAAAAATACAAGATTATTATACATTATGAACTACTGCATTACGAAACGATACATTATGAAACTAGCCTGTGGACGATTCATGGATGAAAAAAATCTACACAGGTATATTTACTTGAATGCCTCACTAAATATTTAATTTAATTGATAAATCTATTATTAAGAGTTCGTATGAAAATATTAGAAAGTGTAGAATAAAAGTAAAAAGTCTAAAATTTATCTCATAATTTTACTCTTTTATTTGACCATTTTTATCTCGTAACTAATCATGAAAAAGTACGAAGTGTTAATATAATTTAATACTAAGTATCCAACATGTTCGAAAATCTTTACTAATTCGAAAAAAAAGCAATTAAAAAAAAATTGGAAAGCTTTAAACTGTTTCACATATTTTGCAATATAGAACATCAGTAAAGTATGGAAAAGAACAGACATGCTGAATAATACTACAATTTGAAATGTTTGATGTGAAACTTTGTATAATATCCAAAGAAGAAACTTTCTACTCCAGAGTGGAAAATATCTTGCGTCTTACCCAGTCACCTTCTTAAAATTAAACACTTAGAAACGTATGCTACCTGCCTATTTGAATTAAAATTTAAAAATAACCAAACATATTCATTCCAGCATACAAACTCGTGTGATTTTTAAATAATTAAGAGTATATATTAATTTGCTGAAATCGATTGTTAAGAATAGTGAGTATTGTTTAAAACTCTATTTTCAATATAAAGCACTAATATGTAAACATTATTTTATGAATTATCATATAATTAATTTAATATTCACGATAGTTCAATATTTTATTACGTAAGATACTACAATTAATATAAAAAGATATTAGAATATAACTATAGTAATAATATTGAAATAATGAAATATTTTCCATATACACATATATATTCTATTATTTTATATTTATATATATATATATATATATATATATATAAATATAA
>NC_057698.1:3920805-3922541 GCF_014466175.1 Vespula pensylvanica | reverse complement strand
ATATAACACACATATATATACACACATATATATATATATATATATAAAATGAAAAATTTCACGTAACGATGTAAAATTCATTACATAATACGCACATACAAGTATAAAGTACAAGTGCGCAATCACCAAGGCAATAACAGCCGCCAATAAGGGGGAACTTAAAACTAAAATCTATTTCTCATCCATGCGAGTAACACCTGGGTACACGTATAAATGAGAACGCAGAAAGCACGGATGGAGAAACGGGAATTAGTATATTAATTGCTGAAAATCCTCAGCTAAAAATGATTAACTTACAGTCATTACTCGCCGGTTATGAATCTACATGTCTCTTTGTTTTTTACTAATAATTTTACTCGACTTTTTCCCTTCAAAAGCTATAAATTTCATAAGAATTTTCTTTTATTAAAAAAATTAATTGAAAATTTCATTAATTTTTCATACAACAATAATTAAAAAACTCGGACGATTCCTTTTATCAAGCGGCTATTCTAATTAAAAAAAAAAGATCATGATCTACCATTTGATTTCCAGAATCTCTCCGTTGCGTTTGTTTACTTTCTCATTTCTTGGTGTATCGATATCGATATATCGAAATAAATCGCCATTAAATACACTAAGTACGAAGCAATGCTTGTAATGTAAACCACATCACTTGCTTTTTTTAACGAAATCGGGTAAATGAATGCCCAATTTCACTACTAATACCGCGAGCAAACACGAACAAAAGAAATGTTAATTAATTGCGCTGCTAATTAAACGACTCGAACCGATTAAACAAGAAGATCCTATCTTGAGCTAATAAAAATAAGCATACACAATAAATAAACAATGGAGAGCATATACAAGTAAAAATGTACAACTCGCGAGTACGTTCAAAAGAGGATTTACACACGGTCATGCTCGTCTCAATAATTTACTGAAAAAATACAACCAGTAACTCGTGCCGATTCGGACCTTTCATCCTCGGCATGATGAATACTGGAAGGACTTAAAAAATGACTTACTACTTAAGAAGTTCTGCGATGGCTCCAAAACACTCGTCCGCGATTTAGGTCGAAATTGAGGGTGGATGATTCGTAGGTGGTTGAAAATGAGGTAGGTCGACATCGAAGTTGGTTGAGATCCTCTTCAGTGTTGCACCGACTCCAATTCGCGGTAGATATTTATTAATTACGAGACGGGCACTGAATTTAATTCGCGCATTTTAATTGTTCAGATATAAATACAGTTCGTGTGACTGTTATAAAAAGCAAAAAACTTTGCGAACAAAAACTCTAACGACTGCATTGCACGCAGTCGAAGCAAAAACACTTGTTCAAATCGCGATCGCGAACGAACAAACACTGCTTCTACTTCGCGATTTTTTTGTTCCTATCATAGCGACGCAACACTCGATTTATTCATTGCATCCCATACGATAGCAATGATGATCTAAAAATAACAAACTCAAAATTATTTGTATCATTGTTCCAATAAACAATTGCTAAATTTATTAAAGAAATATTTAATAAAACAGTTTACTAACTTTAAGTCTTCGTTGATCCTTGCACGATGAGCATCCTGCTCCAAAAGGATAACTGCGTCGATAGACTTCATCTGGAATCATCTGGAAATAATAAAAATATCTACACTTTTTTATATGTAATAATACAATTATTATAATATTAAATAAATGAGAACAAAGTTAAATATATGTATATTAAAATTAAAATGTTAGATAATATATGTACCTC
>NC_057698.1:3919426-3920705 GCF_014466175.1 Vespula pensylvanica | reverse complement strand
AAAGTTAAATATATGTATATTAAAATTAAAATGTTAGATAATATATGTACCTCGGAGAAAATTGTCCGATGTTCTCGCAAATACGTATACACATACCGAAATATTCTTGAGAACTGAAAAGACTTCTCTCGTAACCTTAGAAAAGTACGAACGTTCGGATATTTTGTCGCGTTCTCGGTCGTAGAAATTCTTGGAAATTTATAGCCCGTTTGTTATTATACGCTGATTTTAATTCCTCTCTCTCTCTCTCTCTCTCTCTCTCTCTCTCTCTCTCTCTCCCTCTTTTCTCTTTCTCTCTCTCCGCCTCATCGTCTCTCTATACCTATCTCTTACTCTCTCTCTCCCTCCTCTTTACTCTCGCTTCTTATTCATTCTCTCTCTCTTTCTCTCTCTATTACGTCTCTCTTTATGTTCTACAAGGAAATAGACTTATTTGTATGAGTTATACGAACGATTTCGGTTGTGTATACTTTCATGTGTTTATTTGCCTGGTAAAATTCTTGGAAATATAAAAATGGAAGATCTTAATAATAGTGATCTGCTGAATTATGTGTATATGTTAAGATATATATGTATATACATACATATATACGTTAATAATATATATATATATATCTTATGTGTATATATGTATATATATGTATATGTATGTGTGTGTATAGTGGTAAAGTGAATTTGGTGTGTGTGTGAATATATATATATTTGTGTATGCATAATGTTTGGTATGTGTATTGTGTATGATATATATATATATATATATATATATATATATATATATATATGTTCAGATATGTTACATGCCACGATATCCAGATCGAATACGAAATACAATTGATGACGGCTAATTAATGAAAGACTATTAATTAGAGCATCGTTAAAAAGCAAGAGAAATACTGATATTTCGAAGATAAGAGGAGAAAAGTCGAGAAAAGGAATATGACGCAATAGTATCGTGAGGACGCCAATATGCCGATTTTATTTTCGCGAATATCTTTTAATCCCAACGATGTACTAACTTGTCAACACGGCCCCGTATAAATCGCGAGTGCAGCTATCGATTGATATATTGGAAGAAGCTGTAAGTTAGAAAAAATATACTAATTACCTTCAATTACGAGGACGACGACACTTCGTTGCAACCTGTCGGAACGCGCAAATCCAAAATGGCGATAATTCGACCGGCAAGACGCTATGTAGGATCGTCGCGCATGCGCATGACGTCACTTCGTAATGGCCCATCTAAAAATGTGTAATTTTTCGATCTATTATAGGAAAATAT
>NC_057698.1:3907522-3919326 GCF_014466175.1 Vespula pensylvanica | reverse complement strand
TATGAAGAAGAGCCCTAAAGAATTATTCTTATAGTTTAGAATAACCGGAAGTTATTGGAAATTAGGGCTTGTAATAAGAATCGCGCATTTTTGACTACATTGAAATCGATCATTATATTTTCGTTTACGATACGTTTAGATTTGTTACCTCCTAACCGATAACATTTCTCGTAATATTATTCGTCATATATATTTAAATTATCATTCTTATAAAAACTTTATAAATACGATGTAAGAGAGTATATATTTTATTACTTTAGCAATTTGTGAAAAAAAAAAAAGAAAGTAATTATAATATAGAATTCAACATTAATCTACGTAATAGGTTATGATCACCGAGTACGTGACCGATTCGCATATAAAAATTGTAGTACACGTTATAAAGAAAAATTGAAGAAGAAAAGGAAAGGATGAACGAAAGCGATATGGAGAAATTTTCTATAGAAGATACCGTAAACGTCAATAAATCGAGAAATACATTCAAATGTAGAAATTCCAAGTAAGTATAATATTAAAATATAATACTTGAATAGAAACAGTTACATTGCTGACATATATCTAGAACGATGCAATTGCAATTAAAATGTGAAAAAAGATAATCTATACGAAATTGATGGTAGTGATAAATTATCGATGGAAGCATTGTTTATTAATAAAAGAATTTTTTTAGTCTAATATATGACAAAAATGTGAATATTATTGTAAGATTATTTCGTTATTATAAACGATATAATATTTAATTTGATAAGCGTAAAAAAAATTTATGACAACAAAAGAGAATAAATAATAATATATGAGGATAGATGAATAAGTGAGAATACGTAAATATAAAAAAAATATATATATATATAAAAAATAATAATGAAATTAAAATGACGATACATGAATAAATGAGAATACGTAAATATAAAAGAATATATAAAAAATAATAAAGAAATAAAAATTTTGCGATACGTTTCTATAAGAAAATGTTTTAGAATTACATTATATTTAACAAATTAAAATATCGCTTGAAATACGATTAGTAATGTAAAATGTATATATTTTAATGTTTCGTTAAAATTAAAAGGAAATGGTTTTAAAAACGTACTGAAATACGGAGCCATTCGCCTAATTTTTCTCTTTCAAAAGCAATGATTCTACTCTGCAATGAATTTTTTCTTTTAAAAGCGATAACTCTATTGGGATTTCATTTATCAACGGAATTGATTGAATATTTAGATAATTTTTAGTTAAAAATATAACGTAAAATTCTTGAAAGCTTTTTCCGACCATCGATTATTCCGATTATTACGAGAATATCGTTGTTAAATTTTTTCTTGCTCATTTTTTATTAGAATATCTATTCGTAAATATCTATTCTTCACTATTTCCACGAAAGAAAAGTATTTAAAACGCAATAAAATATTCAAAGAATTAAAATAACATTTCAAATAATTTTAATAAATTAGACGTTTGGACAAGAAGATACTATTCTGATCTAATAAATAAATAAATAAATAAATAAATAAATAAATAAATAAATAAATAAAGAAATCATTCACGAGTAAATATCCAAAGAAATTTACTCGTGGTTATTCAATATTCGTCTGCTAATTAGTTACAATTAATCACTCGTTCCGATTCGTTCGTCCTCGACATGATTGAATGAGATCGTAGGAACTTAAAAATTTACTTACTACTTAAGAAGTTCACCGATGCTTCTAAAACACTCGTCCGCGATTTACGTCGAAATTGAGGATGGATGATTCATAGGTGATTGAAAATGAGTTAAGTTGATATCGAAGTTGGCTGAGATCCTCTTCATTGATACACTGACTCTAATTCGTCGTAGTTATTTATTAATAGACGATCACTGAAGTTAATTCGCGAATCTCTACTATCTTTTACAAATACAGTCTGTGCGACTGTTAAAAAAGCAAAAAAATTTGCGAACAAACACTGACTCTAACGACTGCATTGCACGTAGTCGATGCAAAAACACTTGTTGTTCAAATCGCGAACGCAAACGGACAAACATTGCTTCTACTTCGTGACTTTTTGTTTCTTATTTTAGCGACATAAACATTCGATTTCATTCATGCTTTGCGCGCAGTTGCAACGATGTTCTAAAAAAACGAAATTATTATTATCAGAAAGGATTGTAGAAATTATTTAACAAATGTTTCACATAAAAATATATTTACTTTTAGTCTTCGTTGAACTTTGCACGATAAACTTCCTGCCGCAAGATAATAAAGCTCGGTTTTGTTGATATTAGACGATGGCAACGACTTCCTGTTCAAGATTTAATCGTCTCGAAATGTTAAAGTAAAATTATTTTCTATTTAACGTGTGTTTTTTAAGCGAATGTTGTATTGTTTAAATATTACTACATTGTGTTCCACGTATAATTATAAATTGTTTAAAGAATTATAAATTGACCGAAAATTTAAATTATACGAATGAAACTGTACGGAAAGTGTGAATTTCGATGTTTACTCGTTGAAATACAAAAGAGAACTGGCTCAGTTACCGTCAAAGTTCATCGAAAGTTCTTTTTTGTTGACATTAAACAAGGACAACGACTCCGAGTTCAAAATTGATCTGTTTTAAAATATTATATTAAATTTTATTTTATATTTAATGCGTATTACGAGCTTGGAAATGATTAATCGAATGTAGTATTGTTTAAATATTATTTCATTGTACTCCGTGTACATTATAGATTATTGAAGTAATTATAAATTAACCGATAATTTAAATTATGTAAATTAAACTATACGGAAAGAGCGAATTCATCGGAATACAAAAGAGAATTGACTTGGTAACCAACAAAGTCATTCGAAAGTTCTTTTTTGTTGATATTAAACACAGTCAACAAGTCCTCCAGTTCAAAATTTTACTCTCGTGAAATATTAATTTCAAATTATTTTATATTTTAACGCGTGTTTCCCCAATGCAATGTTTAAATGAATGCATTATTGTTTATATATTAATTTATAATATTTCGTGCATATTATAAATCGTTTAAATAATTATAAACTTATCAAAATTTTAAATTATTTTAGTTTAACCGTATGGAAAGAAAGAATTTCGATGTTCATTGATCGAAATATAAAAGAATACTAATTCTAATATTAACTAAAAGCATAATTTAATAACACATATGTAGTTTGTATGATCGTTATTTTCGATTACTTCAATCAATCTCTCACAATCGTCATTGTTAGATATCTCAGCGAGTCAGCCAAGTGGCTTAACGACAGATTACTTCGAGCTTATACTAAACCATAATTTAATGCTCACTAACGCGAGTTAGCATTGAATCGATTGTTTCGAACATCGTTCATTGACTTTTCGCACGTTGAGCTCGGCTTCGTGTTCTATTTTGCTTGAAATATATTCATCCGACCCAAATTCGTTTCTATCGTCATAATTTCCCGCGAGAGATGATAAACGATTAGAGCGTAGCCAGGCTATTATCCATATCCAGCGATATATATATCGACTGGATAAACGAACAAGTAAATATTCGAAGCTCAATTGTGATCAGATCGATCGGAAGACGCGAAAAAAGAGAACGATTATTGAAAACTTTGAGAAATTCTGGATATTCTAAAATACATAAAATATAATACTTTATATATTGTTTCGTAGTCAATTCCCACGAGGAAATTATTTCTTAAATTCATATATATATATATATATATATATATATATAAAGTAAATCGTAAAGATTAAGGATTGAAATTATAACAATAAATAATTTGAAATAACATTATACACTTTATAACTTGAAATGACATATATAATACATATATAATTACATATATACATATATAATACGTATATAATTATATATATAATTATATATATACATATATAATTACATATTAAGGATTGAAATTATAACAATAAATAATTTGAAATAACATTATACACTTCAACAATTTAAAATAACATATATGATTACAATATTACAAATATATAATTTGGAATATCATAATTAATTTCGTAGAGAAATTACAATCGAATGATTCTCAATAAAACGCAAATAAATATTCACACAAATAATATAGTCCAAGTTAAATAAGATATTTCAGAAGAATCGTAGAGACGAATGATCGTATCTATAAAACATAGAATAAAACGAAAATACATAGAATTCACGTATATAACACATTCAAGAGATAAATTTCGAAGAAAATTTAACTTCGGTGGATCACTTTGGACTGTCTCTTCGCGGCATAATTTCGAATTAGCTTCACGTTCACCGCAAGAACGTAAGTTTTATCGTTATGGTCTTGAGACCAACGGGAAAGTCAGAGCTTATCTCGGATGTAAAGGGCAAGTTCGCGTTTTAAAGCGCGAAGAAGATACTCGAGAGACCAAAGAGAAAAGTTCTCTCACGTAGAACATTCTGGTCGACCGGATGTCCGCTTTCGCGTGACTAGACGCATCAATCGAGAGATCGATTCTCGTTCTCTTTCTCTATGTTTCCATCCTGCTCACCAATCGATAGATCGAAGGGAATTACAATCGGTTTCGATTGACTCACGACCGACCATTAAACTTTGACTTATTGTGATATAACACGACTTCTGTTTTTGGGATCTGGAATGAATTAAACGATAGAAACATAAAAATTGCATCTGGTAATGTATCGTTAACAACGCATCTACGCCCTGATATAACTTCACTTTGATATCATTAATATAATATAACGCGAATCGATCGTATCACATATAGCTTTCGTCTCATACAAATGAAGAATCAGTTCAATATAAACTTTAACGAATCGACGAAAGCTTTCACTTTATGTACGCATCGATACTACCTTTGACGTAAGCTTTGTTCTCATTTTGAAATCTCACTTTGTCTTGTCGAAAGCTACCCTTGGTAACATTATTAACATATTTTTATACGTTAATATCTACACACACACACACACATATACCCTTAAAAACGTTATCAACATACTTTCATATATAAGTATCTATATATATGTGTGTGTATATATATATATATACATCTATATATGAATATATATGATTAAATTTACGAACAAGAAATCGCAAGAAGCTAATGTAAAAACGACTCATAGATAGAAAGATAAAGAGAGACAAAGAATACGATCGCAAGTTCTCGTCTCGGATCTCGAAACGATCGAAAGCTTGTTTCGTGACAAAAGGTATTTGTACGTGGCATACAACTACTACATACTACTACTACTACTATTCCTACTGACGGCGGTGTTACTGAAGAGAAGAAGGTTCCCAGTGTCGATTGATCTCGATGCTAAGAGAGGAACCAGCCAGCTTTATAACCAACAACAGCCCTTGGCAATATCGAAATACGAAAGTAATGGGAACGACTTGTCGATGTCGCTTTCTTTCCTTCCAACATCGAAATGGATTTCTTTCGTATCTTTTTAGATATATTTGCTAAAGGGAAAAATTCTGAATATTTTGTGAAATAATTCTACCAAGTATTTCATCAACGTAAAAGTTTCGATCATTCGGACGAATTTCTTCATAAAATTATTTTCATATCACTTAATCGTTCGTACGATCAAGTTTTCACCAATAATAGCTTCAATTATTAATCCTTAACTCAAACCAATGATTAAATAATCGATTTATTAATAATCGACTTAAATAGTTGATTATATATTTCAATAGTAATAATTCGTTCTTGATAAAAATAGTTGATAAAATCTCTTAACGTAATTGTTCAAACAATATTCAAATCGAAATGAAATGGAGATCGTACAAATTTATTGCAAATCCTTTAATTGACGACGAACGAAGGACAACATTCAAGAGCATAAATTTTTAGCTTGTAATCTTTTATTAACATATTTGCTTAGATATAATAAAACGTTTATGTATGCAAATGTAAATGTAACGTAAATGATATAGGTAAAATAAGACGAATAAACGAAATATTCATAAGTATTTGTTTCTTCCGAGAATGATCGCAAACGTAATGCCTTTGGACACACGGTTACCCGTATAACTTACGAGGATATGAAAAGCGCGTACATTCGACCGAGAAATCGCTCACATCGACCAAACCTTTCAACGTATGCAAATATACGCGGAATGAGAGACTCACAATATTTGCATAGCGCACGCAGATTCAACATTCGACGGAACGTTCTTCGATTGACCGCCCTTCGAAAACCTAGGCTCCATTTTCAATATGTAATTTCTTTTTTTCTTTTTTTTTCTTTTTTTACGTTTTTGAATTTTTTTTTAATTTTATTTTCTTTCTCGTTTTTATTTATTTTCCTTTTTTTTTTTTTTTTTTTTTTTTTAGATATTTACCTTCGTTCTATTTTTCATAGAGAATTCCATACTGTGTAATACCAATTAGAAATGTTTTTCTTTCTTTTCTTTCCTTTTTGTTTTGTCTTGTTTTATTTTGTTTTGTTTTATTTTGATTACGAGAAGAGACAAGCGTGTAAATTTCGTAAAGATATTACGTTTGTAGGGATAGCAAAAATGATGATATCAATCATGATATTTATAATTACATTTACGTAACATTAATTTTCTTTTTCTTTGTCTTTTTTTAAGGAAGAATTATGTTTATGTTTCATGTTCTTCGTCGTTTTTTATTCGAACGATCGAACGTATTAAAAAAACTAATCCATCGTTTTCATCGTGTCCCGCAATTCCAAATTTCAACGCATGAAACATTCAACGATCGACGGTAAATCGGTGCTTCCTCTCGCGATTATCAAAAAACGCCTCGGGTGCTCGATATCCTGAAAATAAAAACACCATTCGCTTCTCCCTCTCTCTCTTTCTCTATTTCTCTCTGGTGTTCCATTTCGTGATACACGTCGCTTCGGATTTCCTATCTCGAGCGGCGAGTTAATGCGCGTAAAACGTTTTCTCTCGATGACAGATTTTCATATCGTCGACCAGTCTCTAGTTCAACATCGTTCAGAAATACAAGATCCATTTTTTGTATTTCTTTGTAACCTGTATGTTACGTTAATTCAAAACTCTGTAAAGTCGTAAATTATCGTGTCCATTAAAAATCATATTATCCAGTATCATTCCAAAAAGTGATCAAATAAATAACTTAAAATTATGGTTACATCTATATTAAACAGTGTTGGACAGACCTTCGTAAAATTTCAAATAAACAATTTTGAAAGCGGGTATTAACATCGATCGTTTCTTTAAGTATTAATCCAAACATATATACATATTTTCTACCACAGCGACAAAGTCGTACATTAAGAAACAAAAAATAAACCTAATATACAAACAATGACCCTTATAATGACTATTACAACAATATTAAGCATTAATATAAGCTAATTTATGCGTTAGATATAAATTGTTAATTAATTTTAAGTTAGTTACAATGATGGTATAATTATCGAGCATGAAGATGTGTAATTAAGTGAAGACGGGTTTGGGGGTTTGGCATAATTTAACTTCGACTATATAACTTCAAGTTCATATTGGAATATCGTTAACGAGTGGCTCACCATGATTTATATTAAGGCCTTAACGCAAACGGAAAATCTTTATGATCCTGAGAAAATTTCTTTAATAGTACAGCGATATTCCTTTAACGTTATCTGTCTCTTTTCTTTCTTTCTTTCTTTCTTTCTTTCTTTCTTTCTTTCTTTCTTTTTTTTTTTCTTTCGACGAGCACGCTGAGACTATCGAATGTATAAAGTTTCTCCATGGCATAACCCGTGTAACGCTATGGAACGTTACGAGCGCGCGGAATACGAAATTCACGGAGACGAGAAAGTTTGAAATGCGACGTGGCGCCCAGTTACACTAGTCTCTGTCTCTCTCTCTCTCTCTCTCTCTCTCTCTCAAAACTCGAATAAAACGCTAGAGATGCGCGTAATACGAATGGCCAATGCGAGTAACATCAAATTTACGTGTACTGGAAACGTATACCATGAAAATTATTTATTATTTTCATTTTATTCTTTCTTTTTTAGTACTCAATATAATTTTTACGATTTTATACGATCGGTCGAAAAACATATAAAACATATTACAAAACGTTCCGATAAAAACAAATGCAAATATTGTATTTACCATGGAAATGTTTCCTTTAATAATTACAAATTGTTTCGGGAATATTGTTTTATATATAATGAAGTAATTTATATTAATATTCGATTAATTATATCATTCATTATGATATAATCTGATCGAAATTTTTTCGAAATGTTCCATCGAATAAATAATTAAAAATGTATATAATAAATTATTAGATACAGAAAAATATATAAAATGAAATAATGATGGGAATAGAAAAATAGATGTACATATGTATAAATAGGATATTCTTCGATATGTTTACAATGTATTCGACCGTGTAACGCAAATTAACTTGATGATTATATACACCTGAATAGGCTACTCCCATGTGACAGTCATTACTAAATATAGCTATGAACAAAAGATATGACGTTAGGTAACATATAAATATGATCATAAATGAAAATGTACAATGTTATGAGTGACGTCTATTCATATGTACCTTTCAAAAACAGTTATTGTGCACACAAACAATCGTAATTAATCATTATATTTGACAATAAAAGCTTTTGTTCGTTATATTATAAATGTTAACATTTTACTTTTTTATTATGTCAAATTTTAATCAATGATATGTAATAAGTTGAATTAAACAAAACTGATTTTTTCTGGAACATTAAATAATTAATATTTTCTTTTATTTTTCATTTTTTATAATATTAATATAATGTTAGCATATATATATATACATATACATATACATATATATATATAATATACTAAATTTGATTTATATAATTTCTTTTTTTCTTGTAATGTTAAGTAAAACTTATCCAATTACATGAATCGAATTATATGTCAAAATGAAAATTACGTAACGAAACAAATTTTAGCTTCAGTTTGCTAAACAACTAATACTAATACTATTTGTCAACATATATATTTAAAACAAATATATATATATATACTCATCTTTTATGATATTTTTATGATGTACAATTTTCAATTAATCGTATAAACTAGGTTGAACGAAAAGTAAAGATAAAAATGACAGAGAGAAACAAATTTTGTCTGCAGCATTCGTCGTTAACGATGTGCCCAGTGGTATAAACGCCATACAACGTGTTTTTTTTCGAGGCAGACTAAGCTTTATTTCGACTTGGCGAGGGTATCCTGATTTATCGATACGCGATCCGGTAGCATGTGCGTTTCCGTGTGCGCGTTTCCGTGGTACGCGTTATTAACCGTCGATGGGCAATTGTGCGAGGAATGTAGGGCGGATAACAGGGCGCGCCCTGCATGTCCATTGGGATTAGTTTCGGAAAATAATGGCGTTGGGATATAAGGGTGAACGAACGAAGTGGTTTTCAACGCTTGCGACACACAAATACGCACACACACATGTACACATTTTGTTTATTTTTTCCTTTTCATTCGTGCGATATTATTCTCTCATACAGGAAAACGATATTTTATATCACGTTTTGTCTTCAAATTCTTTTTTATTCAACATAACTCTACACTTGCCAAAGTATCCTTACGTTCTATATTAATAATAATAATAATAATAGTAATCATAATAATCATAATAATAATAGTAATAGTAATAGTAATAATAGTAATAATGATGATAATGATGATGATGATACGAATTTCTCGTTGAATTTTATTCGAATTTTAACCATAACAAAAAGTGTATATAAAAAATAATAAAAACTATTCCGAAATTTCAGCCGCTACGAATTTCGTTTTATCATTGAAGCATATCTGTAAGCAATACTGTAAACAACAACTGTTCTACATTTTATTCAATATCGAATATTGAATAACAATGAAACATTGAAATTATTTCACATTACTGTTACCTAAAAAAATATAATACCGAGATATAATTACAATCACGATATCATTAGTTTTAAGGATACAACAAGAAAAACGATTGTTTAAATGAAAAACATTGATTACCATTCATATAGCTATTACTTTTCTTTATTTTTATAGATCAATGACAAGACAGTAGATTGATAGGAAGGACTTTTTCCGATTAAACTTTTAACTTGAATAGCGTCTGCTGAAGAAAAAGTGGATATAAATAAACGTAACAGATGCTTGCGACATTATTTTCCTTGGAGTATTTCCCTCTCTCTTTCTCTCTCTCTCTCTCTCTCTCTCTCTCTCTCTCTCTCTCTCTCTCTCTCTCTTGCTGATACGATAGGTAGAAGTAGCAGTTGTTGGATGTACATACTTCGAATCCTGCGGTTTATCCTGGTTTCGCGTGCTAGACTCTCGCTTCCGGCACACGACCCAGCCAGCTTTTCCCACTTATTCACGCGTCCGTTAGAGCGAGCGTGCATTACGGTAACTCAACGATAAACTCGATTCTCCAGGAAAGCGGTGGTCGAGGTAGAAATAAAGAGAGTTTTCTCTCTCTCTCTCTCTCTCTCTCTTTCTTGTAGGTAGACCTCGTTTCACGAATGCAATCTATATATGTAAGTATGTATGCACGTGTGTTCACGTATCCACACATTGCTTTTGCTTTTCTACGACAAGGTGAACATTCGACCGTGTCCCTTTCCTCTATTTGCACAAACTATACCTATATATATGTATATATACTCATATATATGTATATATGTATGTATGTATGTATGTATATTGGTATGTATGTATGGATGTATCGATATATATATATATATATATATATATATATATATATATTGCATCGACTTCTCGTTTAAGGTCTCGACTCGTTGCACAGATAATGGACCACGAATGAGAGTACGTGTGATTCGAACGAATTTTCTTCAGACACTAGGTATATTTAAATCGAACCGACGTTCATTTGAATAAATTTTATTTCGTTTCATTAAATTTTTTTCACGTTCAACATTTTTTTCAATTATTTATTTAGGCGATTTAAATTCGTTTTTCATTTTTGTCTTCTTTTTTTATTTTCGTGAATTCTTTTTTTTTTCTTTTTTTTTTTTTTTTTTTTCTTTTTTCTTTATCACAAACACTCGTTGGCTCGATTTAATCGGGCATAGTATAAACAAATTTTTTTCATCTCCCGTTCTCCACTTTTTATCTTTATAATTTAATTAACACGTGTTCTCTTACTTCATCATTTAATACCTTTATCCTTTTAATTTGATAATCGTCATATATGTTATTTTTCTTGCCGAATCAAAACGTTTCTAATTAAAATTATTATTACGCTAATAATCATGGCTCCTCTTTATCATAGCTATCATTAAATTTCATTCAAATATCTTCTAATTATACTGACGAAGTAAATTGTTGGTCAAAAGTGAGAGATAAGTCAACTAAACGCGCAATGCAATGGTATTCGGTTTGAAAGAAAGTACCTCGTAGTACTTGCTACTTACTTTTTATGCGAATCGAGAGAAGGTTTTGGTCCAAGAAAACGACTTTCAATTCCATCGAGCAATATGTTTCTCTCTCTATCTCTCTCTCTCTCTCTCTCTCTCTCTCTCTCTCTCTCTCTCTCTCTCTCTCTCTTTCTTTCTCTTTCACTCTCTCTCGTTGGCGACAACGATGGCGACAAGGCGACGGGTAAGGATATAAATTGAAATACAAATGTGAACGACCGAAACTAGAAAGCTGCTTGTAAAACAAGAAAACAGGAAAAGGTGGAAAAGACTATTGCGAATTCTATTCAACGTGTGTAAGTATGTGTATGTGTCTGTGTGTGCAAAAAGAAAAGAAAATTTGGAAAGCTTGCGATCACTCTCTCTCTCTCTCTCTCTCTCTCTCTCTCTCTCTCTCTCTCTCTCT
>NC_057698.1:3902695-3907422 GCF_014466175.1 Vespula pensylvanica | reverse complement strand
CTCTCTCTCTCTCTCTCTCTCTCTCTCTCTCTCTCTCTCTTTTTCTCTCCCTTTTTCTAGTGAGAAATAACTAGGCGAATCTGACATTCCTCACCTTTCACTGATTCTTTCCACTTTGTAATTCGCTTTTCGTGAAAATTTTCCGAAATATAACCATTTCATATTTCTTACATTTCTCTTTCGTTTTCTCTTCTATTCGATGAAAGATAGAAGAAGAAGAAGAAGAAGAAGAAGAAGAAGAAGAAGAAGAAGAAGAAGAAGAAGAAGAAGAAGAAGAAGAAGGAGAAGAAAAGAAAAAAGAACGATGAAGAGAGAGAAAATTTGTCAGAAACGACGAATGAATTTAATGAATTAATACAATTATATATATATATATTTAACATGAATTCGTTCATGATTGAAAAGTCGAAATGTAAAGTTAATTCTGCCGTAAGGATTCATTCGTCCGATATAAAATATAAAATAATTTTCGTTCGAAATATTAAGCTATAGGATTTCATCGAAAAATGTATAGAACGACGAAAATTTGGATTGTTTCATTTTTGAATCTATCAACGATATTTTTCGATGATACGGAACGTCTGTCGAGATGAAACTTAAAGTCGAAATATCGAGAATCATCGTTCTGAAATAAATTGAAAAATTATTATGGAATTCGATCGAACGTTATAAACGATAGTATAACGTCCCCTTTAATAGTATGTTTTTCCTATCGTAAATGGGCCATTTCGATAATGATATTTCCTCGCGAGCTTTTAAAGGACTTCTCGTAAATCGACGAAGGAAACGTTGAAAAACGTTTTATGTTCTTATACAGCTTATGCGAAGTAACGTTGAAACGATGTTAACCACGCTGTTGCTGTTGTAAACGTAAGAAATCTGCCTGGAATAAGGATTTTGTGAAAACATCGTTGAAAGTGCTTCTTTTCCTTTGAATGATAAAGCTTCTTAAAGGGAATTTCGATGTTAACGGACTAGTTTAATCTGATATCCGCTTATTGAGAATACTGAGTAAATAGATTCGAAGATAATCGAACAAAATTCAATGCTTCCAACATCATTTTTCTTTGCTTTTTGATCGCGATGTAATCTCTGTTATTAATAAAACTTTTATTATTATTATTATCATCATTATTACTACTTTTGAATTAATGCAGAATAGTAATCCAAGTATCACGTGCACAACGATTGTTAACAATGATAATAATTATTTCACGTTAAAATATTACAATCTCTCCCGATACAAAAATTCTTTCGCATTCATGGATTTGACTCTTAAAAACTATTTTTATATTATTATTTTAATTATCTCGAACAAGACGCAAAGATTTCAATATGTAATGGAATTTAATCGTCTTTCAAAGGTATAACTTTAAGTTACTTTAAAGTATATTTTAAATAAGATTCGAAGGTTTACCTTGAACGTGAATGGATATGTAGCGTAGTGACACGTGCCCTTGCTCTATCTCGATCAGTAGGATAGACAAACGCGATAGGTCACGATCCGTGTAAGGAATAATAATACTTGTAATGCTTCGTTTGCTGAGCGATGCATTATTCGTACGCTTATCGGAAACCGATCACAAGGAGATTTCCCACCTGAAATCACGTTGAGGAGCTTTCCTTGTATATGTATGTATAAAAGGAGAGGACTACCTAATATAAATTTCACTTAACAATACCGTTCCTTCTTTGCAAGAAGAGCACGATCGGCTTTAAACTTAACATCTACACACACACACACACACACACACACACATATATATGTATGTAGAAACAGATAGAAGGAAGTAAAAAAAAAAAAAGAAAGAAAATTGTTAGAAAGCCGTTAGTTTACTCGAGAAACGTATTAGGAAGATTAACACGATGAATGCCACGTGGGCCATGGATGGTATCCAACGTGTTAAAGAACAATTTGGTCCTCATTGCAAAGGGATTAAAATCTCAGTGTCCTAAGACGTGTCTCTCCATCTTTCTCCCTTTCTCTCTCTCTCTCTCTCTCTCTCTCTCTCTCTCTCTCTCTCTCTCTTTCTCTGTATTCCAGCTGCTCAGTTGCTTTCTATCTTTCATCTATTCTGACCTACTTTCAGTCTTAGAATTCCGTTCTTCGTAAGGATATAGTATTCTCAGCCAATAGTATTCTCAGCAGCTTTCAATTCTTCCGAAGGAATTAACATAATCCTACATTTACTGAGTAACTGAATCTACCTTACAGTTCTATCTTTATCTTCCTCTCTCTTGCTCTCTCACTGCCACGTTTAGAATAGAATGTATATATATATATGGAAACTTTGAAATCGATCGGTACATCGATTCCGAAA
Source organism: Vespula pensylvanica (assembly GCF_014466175.1). Taxonomy (NCBI): domain Eukaryota; kingdom Metazoa; phylum Arthropoda; class Insecta; order Hymenoptera; family Vespidae; genus Vespula; species Vespula pensylvanica. The sequence goes on along the minus strand of NC_057698.1, from coordinate 3,905,101 downwards.
GCCTTTAACGTTTTCATCGATCAGCAATTACTAGCTGTCGAAATGCAGAGAAAATTTGAAATTTATCAGAGCAAACAGAGTGATTTTATGCATGCATGTGAAAACTTCGAAAAGTACTTTTCGTGCGTTCAAGTTATTTATTATCGCCAGAGAGCATTTACCTGTTATCGTTTAATGAGTTTCGACTAGGATGCTCGCTGGCAAAATGTATCCGTGAAATATGACGGCGATGAAGCACGAGTGGCACAGGTGAAAGGGACGCGATAGCACCAGTGCCGTGTTTTATCTGATGAAAGCTCGGTAAATAAATCGACCTGTGAAAATTGTTAATACTTAACGACGTGGCCCGATATAGTGTTCACTCAACATTCTATCCTGTTTTTTTTTCGGGACACTCGGGAAAAAGAAGGATAAAGAGTGTGAAGACGAAAGGACGAAAGAAAAAAAGAAAAAGAAGGGAAAAAAAAAGAAATAAATCGTAGAACCATCGATCAAAGTGAGCCGAAGCAAGCTACGCGAAAGATACCAGAGCCCAACTTAAAACTATAATCTGTTCGAAGGACGAGTTTAAAGTAACGTGGATTAAATTAAGATTAAGAACTTTAACGCGATACTGCCAACTTGAGAATCATCATGATGGAGTGGCATCGATTCTCTAAACGCATTATCGTGATAACTCAATCGAAATTTCTCTCATTTTTTTCTTTTTTTTTTTTTTTTATCGAATAAATAAAACGTTTCATTTTATCTATCTGATTGATTATCTTCATACATGAATAAATATGTTCGTAACGTTAATTACTTGTTATCGTGTTACCGTGATACATTAATTTGTAACAATTTTCATCTAGAAATAATATTTGTATATCTATATATATAGGTATATAAAGATATAATTATTTTCAGATTATATATATATATATATATATATATATATATATGTATATATAATTTTTATATACATATTTTTATTTTTATCCCCGTCGATCGTTAGACGCGAATAAATATAGGAATCGTTTCACAAACAATGTAGAGAACGTGCTATCTCGCGACAAATGTAATTTTTAAAGAGCAAACACCGAGAAAGATAGAAACGAGAAAAAGAAAGACGACCGTTACCGTTGTTACTCGTTTCGACGAGTAAAAAAGTAAAAGGCTGAAAATAAAAGAAAAAGGAATAAAAAGAAAGAAGTAAAAGGAGAAGGTGCAACTACCGTGAGATTGGAATGAAATTGACGGCATGAGATTGTAAATACTTTTACCCTGAAGACACAAGACTCTTATCGATGAGATCGAGCTAGAAACAAACGATTCGATCGATCGAAAGCGGTAATCGAGCTTGAAAGGGGTCCGTCATTTCGCGTGTTTCTCGTTGCAGCTCGACGTCAAGCTGCTTCGTCGTTTTTCGACTCGTGCGTGAGAATTCGATTCAAGATCGTTGTCCTATGCTACGAAAAAGACCACACAACCGAAAATGCACGCCCATAAAACGTACTATCCCATTAACAACAGCGTATCGATATCCGATAAACGCCGAATTCTCTAGACTCTTTTTATTTTATAGCTTTATCGCTCTCACGATCGTTATACGTCACGAACGTTGAAGACTTCATTTTAAAATATCAAAATTTACGGTTTTTTATGAAATAACAATGTAAGAATATGAAAGAAATAAAAAAAAATAAAGAAAATAGAGAAAGGAAGTTGTTATACGGTTAACCAATTGTTTATAATAAATTATTTATAACAAATTTTTAATCGTAAAAATATATGTGTACGAATGTATATCAGTATTAATAAAAATTAAATAATAATTATGAATATTTATGAATAAAAAAAATTATTCATAAAAATTGTTTATAACAAATTGTTTATAACAAACTGTTAATTGTACATAAGTACATGTACGTATGTGAATTACTTAGTATGAAATTAGAAAAAGTTGTTTACAAAAATTGTTTACAACTAATTGTTTACCACAAATTGTTTATAACAAATTATAAAATGTATATACATATATATATACGTATACGTATGTATATTAGTTGGCGTTGACTTAAAAAAAAATTATTTCAAAAAAATTGTTTATAATAAATTGTTTATAACAAACTGTTAATTATACCTAGGTACATGTACGTATGTGGATTACTTAGTATGAAATTATACAAAGTTATTTACAAAAATTGTTTATAACAAATTGTTTACAACAAATTATTTACAACAAATTGTTTATAACAAATCATAAAATGTATATACATATATATATATGTATATGTATACGTATGTATATTACTTGGCGTTGAATTAAAAAAAAAATTATTTAAAAATTGTTTATAACAAATCGTTTATAATAAATTGTTTATAACAAATTCTTTATAACAAACTATTAACTGTACATAAATATAT
>NC_057698.1:3898610-3902595 GCF_014466175.1 Vespula pensylvanica | reverse complement strand
TGAAACAACGACCATTTTAAAGAGAAAAACGTCCTCTTTTTACTTATCTATTCAGATACATTCGATATAATAAGACCAATTTTATAATCATTTGATAAACAATTATTTTGTATATACATACGTATCCATTTATTAAATATATTTTCTTAAAAATGAATCATTTGATCGTACAAATAATAAATATCAAAAAAAAGAAAAAAATCAAAATCAAAATAATATAGAAGCTCTATGCAGTCATGATTGAAAAGAAGAGTATTACTTTGAGAAAGAAGAGGGAAAACAAGAAGAGGATTGAGAAAAATAGAAAGAAATGGAAGGATATAACATAAAGTTTCATCGCGAGAGAGGAAAAGAAGATTTGTCTATAAATTTACATGGAGCGCATTGTACTTGGAATCTTGTAAGAAATAAGAATTAAGGATGGATATGCACTGACAGGCTAGTGGAAAAGAAGTCGAGGGAGGTTAGAGTGGAGTCGTGGCGAGGAAGAGATAAAAATCTAAGGATAAAGAAGGCAGCTTAGGTGGCCGAGAATGTACTTACACGTATATACATATACACGTATACAAATATACAGCCACAGACAACTCTCTCTAATCCTGAATAAGGAAGGAGTATGCCAAGAAAGAGAGACTTTCGTGTTTCAAGAGGGAAAGACGAAATATACTGTGCGCATACACACACAAACACAGACGCACATTTGCATCTAGATATATATCTATATACAGGAAAATGAAGCTCAACCAACAAAGGACATTTCGACCTAAAAACAACGAGCTTTATACTCGTGAGCTTGCGAGTAACGGAGAATGAATTTCGTTCGTGGTGGAACACAGCTCGTCCTTCACGTGTTCTTTGTAAATCGATCCTTCAATTTTTTACACGAGCAGCGTCACCATTCTTTTGTAATATTAAACCTTGCAATGAATACCAGCGTCGATAAAGAACCAACTTTAATCTGAATTTAACGTCTGAACGTTCTTTCCTTTTTCGGAAAAATTCTTCGAAGCAAAAAGTGGAGCGTTGTTTTATGGAAATAAGTAATATCTGGAGATTTCGGTAGTTAATGGCTTTTTATCGTCATAAGGGAATAAAACTCTACACAATGACGTAGCACATTTTTTATAAGAAAACAAAATTGCGTCTCAACGTTCTAATGAGATTTGTTTAATGAAAAATGTTTAATAAAGTAATGGGGAAAGTTTGAAACAATAACAAGTATCTGTACGTTGTCTAAAAATTATACGGATGAACTCGTGTATTGTCGTAGACAATAGATAATAAATGGAGCGTAAGATTAAGCGTGAATTAATAGCAAAATGATCGTCGTTAGCGGTAAATGAAATTACAATTGGTATGGTACAGTATTGAAGAGAGAGAGATAGAGATAGAGATAGAAAGACCGAGAGAGAAAGAGAGAGAGAGAGAGAGAGAGAGAGAGACAGAGATAGAGATAGAAAGGGAGATAGAGAGATAGATAGAGAGAGAGAGAGAGAGAGAGAGAGAGAAAGGACCATAAGGTTAGCCTCGGGAAAGCAGCCAGGCACCGTCCAAAGTGGGGCATTGGTCGCCAACTGGCTTTGATACATTACCGAGCGATAAACCTATCTCCTTGCAAAGCCAGGATGATACCGACCAACTGCATGCCATCGTGGGTTAGTGTAGCATACTTCGAATATGCATCCAGCTGCCACCGTGTTACAAACCCTCACCCACTTTCCTAATACGTTACGATATCTGATGCAGCCGGTGGTTCTCCACAATGTGTCCTTTATCGGCAAGATTTTATTCGATTATTGATAATATAATACATGTGTATTATATTTACTAAATCGTTCGTAACTATATCTTATAACTATAAAGATATCATAGGGGAAAGAATTTTTGTTTCTTTCAAGAAAAAAAAAAAAAAAAAAAGAGAGAGAGGGCTTTGAAATTTTGTAAGAATAGAAAAAAAAATGTTTGATTTATAAATATCTATGAAACTCGTGTGAATGATTTATATCGATTATGTTCGGAAAAAGGAAGAGAAGAGAAATAAGACAAGAATAGATCAACGAACGAGTAAATAATTTACTAGCTCGTTTATTCTTTGCAAATTGTCGTTGTTAAAGTAGAAGAGAGGATGATCAGTTTCAGATAGCCACTAATGATAAACAGGAAAGAAATTGAGAAAGATTGTATGTAGTTATTTAAAGAGAAAGAGAGAGATAGAGAGAGAAAAAGAAAGAGTGTTAGTTGATTGGTTCACTGGCTGCTTAGATACGGCATTGTCGACGATGGTAGTACGGCATTGGCCATGGATGCCGCAGGCTGCTGAAGGAAATTGCATCTGAAATTTCAATATAGCAGTTTGCGCGTTTCATATTTCAACCGCAAAACGGCCGGAGGGTAGGTCGGTATTACTTTGAGCTTGCCGCGTAAGCTGACTTCGTCGAAAAATTATAGAGATTTCGATTCAACTTATCCTATCTTCTTATCATTTTCTATTGTTTATATCATTAAATATCGATAATCTTTCAAAGATTGTTTACGCCATCTTTCAATAACTCTGACAAATCACCAATCAGTTTGTAATAAATTTTCCAAAATCTTCTGATTCGTTTCTCTTATCAAATTTTATTTATTATATTATTTAATTTTTTATTATAGTGATAAATTTTCGAAAATTACTGATTCGTTTCTTCTACCAAATTTTATTTATTATATATATATTAATAATTAATCTTTTGAGAATTGTTTATTACTTTTCTCGATACACCTTCTACCAAATTAATTTTCAATCAACGATATAAATATCTATTGATTCGTTCCTCCTTTCACATTTTATTTATTACATTATCTAATATCGTTTGTAAAACATACGATACTAATCTCCCGATTGTTTATATCTTCTCTCAATGGTCTATGCATCGTGTAAATTATAAATCAGTGTTTCCTCAATCAATTTTCCAAAAATCTTTTCATTCATATTCCTTTTCACGTCGATCGCTCAATTCCATGGCAATCGATCATCGTTATTTCAATTTTTATTTTTGACTATTTGTATTTTTTTTTTTTTTTTTATCTTCTTTTTATATTTTTGAACCGGAGACACACAACCTGCTCCTAACGATGACAAAAGAATCCGATCGTGATTTATCTCGGGATTCATGGTTGGCTGTCCAGTAAGCGCAATCGGCGATTCCGAACAATGAACGCAATTGAAAGCGATGGCACTCGGTGACGCGAAGTTTTATCGTAAAGAAAACGACTTTTTTGCGAGTCTCTTTTTCTTCCTGCAATTTGTTGAGTAAGAGAAAGAGAAAGAGAAAGTTAGGACGAGATACGAAGGATGAGTGCGGTAAGAGAAAGAAAGACTGCAAAGTTCATTGCGTTTGCTGTTTGAAAATCCTCGAACATGATGATTTATTCTTCGTCACGGAGAAAAAACAAGAAGCTATAGAGAAAAGAGACAGAGAAAGAGAAAGAAAGAGTTCTATAGAGATCAATGTGAAACTTATGTACCATAAACGAGGTCGAGCAGCCGGCACGAGATGGTAACGAAAACATTTATTCGCCAAATTAAATCCTGAGCGAATGGAAGTGATTGATCGGAATTTATTCGGCTCTCAAGAAGAAAAAGATTTCTCTCTCTCTCTCTCTCTATCTCTCTCTATCTTTCCTTCCTAGACTTCTTAAACGTACAAGAAGTTACGTTTTGTCGTTTATCACGCATCTCAGTGATCGTTTCTAGTTTGACGATCCTTGCGAGAGCATCGAGACGTAACTCGGATCATTGAACTTGGAAAAGATTTTATTTCAACGAGCTACGGTGATTAATTGTATGCCGGAGTAAAGTTTTATAGGGTATTTACGAAATTCTTTATTCTCGATCCTTAAATCATTGGCTGAAGTTTAATTACGCTATGAGAGATACCGAAGATAACGTTTAAAGTTTTATATCCTAAGGATCTCTTCTTATTTGCAAGTTTTTTTTTTTTTT
>NC_057698.1:3890668-3898600 GCF_014466175.1 Vespula pensylvanica | reverse complement strand
TTTTTTTTTTTATTACGAACGTCTACATCTACAATTTTAATAGAAACTGCTGCTTCGAGAAATATTATCGAACTGCTTGTAACATTAATTCGAACAGTTTTACATAATGTTTTCTTTTTTTCTCTTTCTTTGTATAATTCGTTTAAAAAAGAAAAGAATCATTGATAAACATCTAAAATTTTACTAGGAACTATTACTTCGAGAAATATTATCGAACTGCTTGTAACATTAATTCGAACAGTTTTACATAATGTTTTCTTTTTTCTTTTTATAATCCGTTTAAAAGAGAAAATAATCATTGATATAAAATTACATATAGGTATAAAATGAGCTTTAAATTAATCAATATCCACCGGAATGTTATGTAAAAATAACGTAAGCATGATAGAGAATAGATATTACCATCATCGATTTATTATTGCAGTGTGCCATTTGCTGCGGAGTGGCGTAGCTGCAATTTTTGGACCTCAAAGTGCGCACACTGCTTCCCACGTGCAGAGCATCTGCGACACTATGGAAATACCGCACTTGGAGACACGCTGGGATTACAGACTAAGAAGACAGAGCTGCCTCGTCAACCTTTATCCTCATCCTACTACCCTCTCGAAGGTACGTAGAAACTTTTCTAGAGATAAGATAAGCTATTAAGATAGTTTTGTACTTTTGATATTTCAATCTTCGCATTTTGCATTAGAATAATTTCAATGTACATTTTTTTCTTTTTTTTTTTTCTCTCTCTTTTTCTTCTTCTTCTTTTTCTTCATTCGTCGAACGTACTTACCTCTCGTCTCTATTATTTTCATTTCTGCCATCTTTATTCTCTAATTAAATAAGAGATCCATTGTGTTGAAGTTAATAATAAGAACGAAATATTAACGTCGAATTAAACGAAACGGAAGAGCGTGCCTTGTCGTTTAATCGCAAAACCCTTTTGCAAAGTTCCGACATCTGCTCGTGTACTTTGAACACCTAGTTCCTTCGTTCAAGAGTTATCATAAAAGAAGAAGGAGTTTTGAAATTTCTCTCAAAATAAGCAGATACTTTCGAGAAGAAAGCGGCTAAAATCTAACGCTTGCAAGTCCAGGTTATATTTCTTAAGCTTCCGAGTTAACGAGACTTTACTCTCTCTTTCTCTCTCTCTCTCTCTCTCTCTCTCTCTCTCTCTCTCTCTCTCTCTCTCTCTCTCTCTCTCTTTCTTTCTTCGTCTTCCTGACATTTCATGAGAAACCTCGTAACTCCTTCTCCAATATTTGCCACTCACGAATACTTGTATTCAACGACACTACTTTATCCAATGTCTCTTTATCTCTCTTTCTTTCTCAATATTTGCCATGTAAGGATCCAAGCTCAAAACATGAAATTCTACGAGTTAGATATATCCTCATTTTTACACTCCATACTTTCCTTATTAATTTCGTTTTAATAATAATAAAAAAAAAAAAAAAAAAAAAAAAAGAAAGAAAGAAAGAAAAAAGAAGAAACAAAAAATCAGCTGTTTTATAATAACCATAAGAGAAGCTTTTATATCCTTTTACCGAAGCGTTTCTCTTGTCTCTCGTTTAAAACTTAATCGAACAAATGAAAAATACTTGAATCAAAGATCAAGGATTCATTTGGTCATAGGTATGTATTCAATTCGAAATAAACTTTGAACCGTGTTTGTGGAATCTCTACGAATGTCGATTGATAAACAGAGAAAATTACTAACCTAGGAATCGTGTGAGTGGAATTTGAAGAGGTAGGATCAATGTGTCGGTTTCGCGAGACAAAGAGAAAGCAAATTAAAAGCTCTCATGCTTTCTCCACAGAGTAAGAATTCCAATTAGAGTGGTCCTAGCACTCTATATAATCCTACCGTTGGTCATAGTAGAAAATAACGTGAGCTTTGGAAATCGCGATATTACGGTTTTAACAAATTCTCCGAATAATTTGCCACCTTTTGCGGAATATTCCTGCTGGAGTAAACATTTTACGTACGCAAACCTGCGTGCTTGAACTTTTCGACATTATTCGAATTCATCCCGTTCATTCATCTCTTTCCAAGCTCAAAATTTATCGGGATTTGACAATTTAGACTTTAACTTATCGAAAAATGTCTTATCTAGTGATATAGAATTCAACGAACCGATGTCTTCTAGATCAAGCTATTTGGGGATCAAAGGGTAGAAGAAGCCCGAGAAGTTTTAAAGACGATGTGCTTCAATTTCATTTGCTTTCCAATCTCGAAAGGAAGGAAGCAGGAACTTTTTAACCTAAAATTTCTTGTAAAACTAGTAAGGCGGAAACTGATGGTTTGCTATGACGCTTTGCCCATCCTTGCATTCCTTTACTAGAAATTTCTTCTCTATCTAGAGATTTTTTTCTCTCTCTCTCTTTTTTTTTTTTTTTTTAGAGAGGCATGCCATTTACTAGAAGGAAAATATAAAATTCAATAAGGAGAGAGAGAGAGAGAGAGAGATTTTCTTGGTGATTACGACGCATAGAGAAGGAAAAAGATGAGAGCTAGTCTCTTTCTATCTCTCTCTCTCTCTCTCTCTCTCTCTCTCTCTCTCTCTCTCTCTCTCTTTCTTTTTCTCCTGAATCGATTTTCTCAAAAGACCAACAACTCTCATTCGCCACTAAAATATTTCGATTGGTGGTTGCATTTCACTCGAAGACTGACTAAAGGTTCAAAGGGTATCCTTAGTCCAGCGTATACCCAAGTAAAAGGAAAAGCAAAAAAGCTATCTTCTCTTTACTCGTTACTATCAACCACAGAGTTCCGCTTGAGTTATCTTTAATACTTTCTATGTACTTCGAAAATGTCGATTTGTGATGTCATAGCTAAAGTACTTACGATTTACCATTTTCTTTTTCTTTCGTATATTTAGGATGTTTCTAGATAAACGCTGTTATGTAAAATTTTCTTCGTTAAAAATAATTATTTCATATTATTGAAAATATCATTTTCAAATCTTCGAGAAAAGAGTTACAGATAAGATGTTTTATCATTCATAATCGTCATAATAATTTATATCGTTATATTATTACAATAATTCACAACATCAAGCTTATATTCTAAATAGTATAAGATTGTTTTTTATCTATTTTTTTAACCACATCGAAAACGAACTATTTTAGTTTAAGAGAATTTAAGGGCCAAGTACCGTTTGTAGAATACAGTTTAAGGGAAAATAATTGACACGAATGTTTTACAATAGCGATATGGATCATAAGTTCTTATACTTATTGTTAGTTCGTTGATGTCCACGTAATAATAGCAGTTTGGCTTCCTGTAAAGTCCTTCAACCGGCAGGCAATCAATTTCGTCTTGCTCGAAGAGCCATCGAAGGTTAGTACTTACTTCTTGCGAAGACTTTTCATCGAGTGCCCTTTGTGACGTGAGTGCCCATAATGTCGTAATATACCTTGATGTCAAACAAACCTGTTGTCCTGAATGCCGATGGTAGATCGTTGTTAACTAACTTTACACGATCTGCCTTTGTAACAGATACACTTGATAAGGTTTCGATATCGTTTTTGAATAATTCCATTAGAACGACTTGGTAAACTTCATTTTGAAAGAAAAATTTGACTGGAAAATGACTGATAAATCTAAAGCTAATGCAACTTTTATTAATTAATTTTTATTATTAGCTTTAGTCATTAATAAGTCAATGTATCATCGACCTTAAAAAAATTATTTGTCAATTATGCAGTCAATCGACGTTACAAAAATTGTTTCTCAATTATGCAATTCGATGTGTGCGAGTATGTGTATGTGTTATAATAAGCGAAATTTACTTACGTATATATTACACAAAGCGATATAAAAATTTGTTTTACTGAAAAAAGTTACGTAGATATTAAGTCGTGTAATTACTCTCGTTAGCTAAATTATTAATTTTCATTGGATAAATACGAGTATGCATGCTAAAATTTTGCACAGCTGTTATATTTTATTTTGTGTATTCTCTCTCTCTTTCTTTCAATCGTTATGTAGGATATCTGGCTTCTCCATTCTTCAATACGAAAGTTATATTCGTTTCTGCATATTTCCAAGAATAATGTCTGGCCTATCAAAGTTGCGAAAAAGTTGAGCCGAAGCAGCGGGCATAGTTCGGTGTAAGTTACATTATTCGAATCTCAATTTCACGGAAACCCTTTCGTAAAAGTTTCTAATAAACTTTCCTTCGAAACCATAAAAAAAAATCGGATGAAAGATAATTAATTATTAAAAAACAAGAAAAAATACGTTTTAATGAGATTCGTCGTTGGGGAATAATCGAATAATGCTTCTTCGGTATTGTGATTAATTAAGTAAGATAGAAGCCCTTTATTCGCACTCTCGTTCGATGGTACGCGATTACGATTAAAGTTCAAAGGTTTCTACGAATTTTTATCCATGAAATTTATTTCATTGTAACGTGAGGCGAATTGAAAAAGTTTCATTGCAAACGATTATTAATTAAAACGGATTCTTATACGATACGAAACCAATACTATAAGATATTTATTATCGTAAAAAAAAAAAAAAAATAATTTAAAAAGTAACCAATAAATTTCTTCGATAGAAAATCTATAGTAGTCTCATTGTTACAAGATGAATAACGATTATCGATGTAATCAGAAAATATTCATATCAAGAACGTATTAATCGACACGTGTTATACATACTTATATAATAAATAACATCACGATTATGAATGATCTCTTTTTTCTGGTTACTTTTAAAATTGTTCCATTAGCAACTTTCAAATCTTCTCTCTTTTATATATTATCATTGATAACGAACGAGTCCGTAAGATTACCAAATCACGATAGGTCGATATGTTGTTCTAATGAAGCGAGAAAGCTGTAATTGCAGGCACGATGGGAATGATTTAACGATGTTCCTTCCCTAGAGCGATAATGGAGCAGCTCCCACGGGATATAAGGTAGGAGGTTGCGTTGTGATCGTTCGAATCAGCCAATGGTACTAGCATTGGAATTACCGTTAACGCCGGAATTCGATTTGTAGCGTTTCCTAGTCGAGCCTTTGCTCGTTACGCTTCCACACCCCTAACCTAACCCTCTTTCCAAGTTCTCTCTCTCTCTCTCTCTCTCTCTCTCTCTCTCTCTCTCTTTCTCTTTCTTCTTCTCTACGATGACTCAACTACCAACTCGTAACTTGTAGTCTCTTACACGGATAAGTACTCGATCTTGTTCGTGTAAGCCCTGAGAACCGATCTACCCTCTTTTAAAGTCCTTCCATCTTCTCTCTTTCTCTCTTGTTTTCTCTCTTTGTCTCTCTCTTTGGTTTCCTTGAATAGCTTCCTCTCACCTTAGAGAAAGCGAGAAAACAATACACGCTTCGTTCTATGAGTTCTCGTTTATTTTCGAGAGTAGTTACTAATCAACGCCATTCAACGTACACGGCTAGTGTAGTCCTCTTCTATCTTTCCTCTTTTCCACTTCTCCCAACGGACTCGTACATCTACGGGTCTCACGATTGAAAGCCGATTGCATCGAAGCTACGTGAATGTTTGTGGATTAGCTATTTACTTCCGTTACTTCCGTAGCTACACGTGTTATCTTTCTCTCTCTCTCTCTCTCTCTCTCTCTCTTTTCTTCTTTATCTTTGTCTATCTCTATCTATCTCTATCTCTATCTCTGTCTCTCTTTCCTTCTCTTCGTTTCTTTCCATTCATTCATCCTCCTAGAACAATCGTTAATAACCGAAGCTTGTAAAAAAAGTAATATCTTTCCTCCCTCTTTCTATTTTAGAATTCTATCGACCTCTTTTCCATTTACCTCATCTATTTTCTTTTTCTATTTTACGATGCTTTCGAAATACGAGCTTGATGATTTGTTCGATCCCTTTGCCCTTATTATAGTGTTGTAACGATCAGATGAAAAGAAACGTGAGATTTGAACCAACCTGATGTTCAACTGATTTTTCGATACTTACGTGTTCTTTCAAACTTTGAAAATCCATTTAACAGCATTACTCTTCGATCTTGTTCAGTTCGTTCCGAATTGATCGAGGATAAGTTAAAAGTCGTTTCTACAAATGCATTAGAAAGAAAGAAAAATGGTATGATATTAATTTTATTCTCGATATAATTCATCCTTCGTGTCTAATGCACTAGCAAATAATGCATTTTCGTGCTACAGACTTTGAGTGCCTTTTCTCTGTACTCGCTTCCATTCTCTCTTTTTACTTCCCTTTTATAGATGTCACTGACGACATTAAAGTTATGACTAAAAGCCGTGAAACGTTGATGGGAATGTACACGAAACGTCGTTTCTTTCTTATTAAATCAAATTTAGAATTATGTCTGAACTAAAGAATTCTTTATCGTCGATGAAGATTGTAAAAATTGACGTGATAAAAAATACTGTGATATACATACGTATAAGTATTTAAAAAAATTAAAACTAATTAACGCCATTAATAATATATAAGTATATATATATATATATATATATATATATATATATATACTTATAATTTTCTAATAACGAAATAATTTATCACGAAAGTAAACAAGAATTTCGATTCTCATAATTATATACAATAATTATATAATAATTATATACATAGAAATACAGCTTCTTAGTGGAAAGTAAAAGAAGGCTTATTCTAAGAATTTTAAATAATATAAAGCGATTGAAATAACCTTCATATAAAGATATAAATAAAGAAACACAGAAAAAAGAAAATAAAGAGAAGGAAATAAAGGAACGTAGAAAATAAATTCTTGGAACCGTAGGTGAAAGGAACAAATAATCCAAATAGTACAAGAACGAGGCGGCTTCGATGTAAGCTGGTTTTCTCTCGACAAGTAAACAAAGCATCATTTCAGATGAAAATATAAAATGTCATATCTCACACACACATATATATATATATATTTATTATATATGCATGTATATATATATATATATATATATATATATATATATATATATATATATTTATGTATGTATGGATATATGTATATAGACATTGTATCGTACAGAATATAGCTTCACGAATTCGTAGCACATACGCGTATGTACACAGTATATATATCTAGGTACGTACATACATAAGTGCGAGTGCATAATAATGCATTCTACGGTGATACTGGATTTATATAACTTATATGTATGAAATGTAACGAATGCAGAATACGTGCCAGAAAAACGAACGCCCCCGAGGTCACTTAGGAACAAGACCGGGTTTCTTTTTTATCTCTTGCTCGGGGCTGCTTGCTCAAAAAGAAAAAGACAGAAAGAGAGATAGCTATTATCACGAAAAGAATGTTAAAGGGGACCGTGACGACAAAAGCCGACAGTTTTCCACGTCACCGTAGATATTTTTCTTTTTTTGGACTAATTCTTTTTCTTTACTTTTCTTCTTCATAAAAAAAAGTGCTTCGCGGTAAGCAATTCGTTTTATTACTTTTATACAAATTTAACAAATTTAAAGGTAAATCGACAGTTTGCGTAATTCTTCTTATGACGCACGAACAGTTCCGCAAAGAGTCCTTTGTGGTCGACGATCTCGTCCTCAGTGAAGCTAACAATTTCCCCCACTCTTCAGGCAATGATTTCTCTTTGTTGACGATCTCTGTTTTGAAGGTCTCACAAAGCGTTATAACAAGGACGTATGTGTCGCGTCCTATTGATTTATAGAACTTCGTCATTTTACGTCGACAGATTTCTATCGAGAGACGCAATTAAGAGATCACTGGTATAGATTTTATTTCTATTTCAAATATTGTATATAAAGATTATAAGAAATATTTGTGCGTAATTATAACAATTTACGAGGACTAATGTTTAAGAAAATTACACAAATACGCATGTAAGTACCTACGTAATATCCGTTTATTAAGTTCATAAAATTGGTCCTATTATATCGAATATATTTGAATAGATAAGTAAAAAGAGGACGTTTTTCTCTTTAAAATGGTCGTTGTTTCA